>NW_010286339.1:44342-70243 GCF_000700745.2 Antrostomus carolinensis
ACAGCCTGAAGTACTGTACTGCTGGCCAAGCAACCTTGATTTTCAGCCACACAGAAACTGAGGGTTACTTTGGAGACAGACACTCAATAGCAATAATGATGCAGATACTGGCAAGAATTAAAGTTACAAATCCTGATTGCAACTGACCCTCTCTTCCCCCTTACGAACACTTGCCAAAAAGTTCTTACAGGGAAAGGAGCAAGCAAGGGAGGGAGCTGAAGAACACCCAGCGTGCATCCCCCTGCCAGTAATCACTGGGAAAACAGACTAGATCTCCCTTCTCTTTCCCCTCCCCTGCCTCTCTCCACATTTGAGCTTGCTACAGCAACTATTGTGACTAATGATTTGCATTTCAGTTATAAGTGAACAACCTGCCTTGTTCAACATCGAATCATCTGCTGCCTCAGTGTTTACATTGCACTTATAGTTCTGTTGCATCAACAGTCAATCTCAGCTCCTGCTGTGTGTTCACATGGATGTGCTCCCTTCTATGCACAAATGCTATGGATACCTTGGTTTCTCACTTGTTGTGAGGCATTGGGAATTAACCCAAGAAGAAAGAGGCTTGCAGAGGAAGTGGGTCAGCAGGCTCTGCGTTGGCAGCAGCTGGGAGAGGAGTGAACTAGCACAATAAGGAGTTGTGGGCGACTGCTATTAAGGACTCTCTATGGAGGAATTTGTTGAATACTGCTAGCAAAGAGTGCTGGGGAAGTTTGCACAGTCCCTCCCTGCTCTGGCAGCAGAGGCAGGGAAGCAGCCATGCGAAGGAGGAACTCAATGCAAAAGTGAGAAATAGGAGATTTAAAAATCCTTCAGTTGCATATATAGGAGGATGAGACTTTTTTTTTTTTTTTTCTTCTGAAAAATCAGATGGAGTGTTTGGGGCCAAATCCCTCGTCTGCAGAGTCTGAGCGCGTGCAATCAGGTCTGCTGTGTATTGATACAGCCTGGACTGAGCACATGGTGTGATGTTGACAAGTTGTTGCCTTCTACTTGCAAGGAGATCTCAGTGGTGAGAGGGAAGTGTATGAAAAAAACCCTACCACCTCAGGATCCCACAAGAAGGCCTATGGGGAACAGTGGCTTGTTTATGCACATCTAGCCTGCCCTGAAAGGCCCTGGGCCCCGCAGGTACCAGGGATGTGTTCTTCAAAACTCCCACTGCTTGTTGGCAACACTGGGAGCCTTTCTATAGACAGGCAGCTGCTGCTGTCTTGATTAAACCTGCTTTGACCAGCTCTTTAATGAGGAGTTTAAAGCAACAGCAGTTACAAGCTCTTAATCCATTACAACGTGGGAGTGGAAGACTGCTAACAAAAATAGTTCTGCAAACTGGGCCACAAAGCCATGAAAGGAGAATCACAGGAAGACCAAAGAATCAAAAGTGGCTGATAAGGATATGAACAGGGCTGGGAGACTAATACAGCAGAGAGGAGGCCCTTCATCTTGGAGCGCAAAGGGTCAGAGGCAGTAGTAACAGCTGGCTCACATTTTCAGCTGGTGCAGCTCAGCAGAGTCTCAGCAATCCAGAAATTGAACTGTAATCTTCTGTCAATGAAAGCCTATATTTATAGCAAGTTGATAAACAGTCAAGATCTGTGATGCTCCCAAAGAAAGGACTGAGTATTTACATGAAAGATGAGGTTGTAGAATTTACTCTTCATGTCTATTTCCTCTCTAATTTTTAGTAGTCCAATTTATCTGATGTTCTTCCACCTTTCTATCATATAAGTATTAATAATAAAAAAAAAAATCTTATGTCAAACATTAACAGAAGCTTGTTTGGGAGGTAACGTGTGATGGCAACTAGAAGCTTTTATGAGGCTATGAAGGCAGAAAGAATTATTGCTCTACAGTTTGTACAATTTATCCTTAGGACTGAAAAATGTAGACACAAGTTAATCTGTCAAACTTCAAACACACACAATACTTCACTAGGGACCCAATTCTAAGCTGTCAGCAGAAGAGACAATGTTCAGTAGACACTCCTTAAATTTAAAAGAAAAGTGGGGAGAGGGAGTAGAGTTTGCCTTGCTTTGGAGGCTTTTCTGAAGTAGTTGCAGGGCCTTAATGGTGCAGGAAAGCAAACAGAGGGCACAGAATAAGTCTGAAAAGCATGTGTCCACAGTGAAAGTAAGGGACCTAAAAGATAGTAATCCTGCCTTGGCTCTCTGTGTTCACCCTTCACCTGGACCATAGGGAAACAATGTCTTCAGCATTACAGATCCCCTTTCTCCCCATAAGCCCTTCAGGAAAAAAGAAAACCCAAAGAGGCTTTGCTTCTTTCCTAGTTTCATCATCCGTGAGTTCTTACTTCCTGGCCACCAGGCAAAGGGAAACAGAAGAAAAATCCTAAAGAGATAGGAAGAGAACTATGTGATAGGCAAATCCTTTCTGCTGTGTGGGACATGAACATAACCTAGACCTGCATCTCTACCTGCTGTTCGTGTCACCTAGACAAGCTCTTCTGGCAACTGAGTGAGAAACACAAATCCATTTTGCCTTTTCTCAACATTTGTGTTACATATTTGGCCTTTGGCCTCCTGCTTTCCAGTAGCTGTTTCAGCAGATCACACTCAATCCCCTTGCAGATGGTCACAGTTCTGGTACCATGGTCTTTTCTACTTTTGGAAATAGTGCTAATGCAAAAAACCTCCGTGAACTGAGTACGCTACAAGAGGGAAACTTGATGTATTGTCTCCTGGAATATGGAGACATCTTCCTTTTTTTTTTTTCTTGGGGTTTTTGTTTGTTTGTTTGTTTTTCCCCTACATATTCCTGGGACTTGGCCACTAATCAGAAAAGCTATAAAGCACATGTTTAATTATGTTTAATTTCACATAGAAGTTCTAAGTTCCAGTGACTTTGCTTTAGTCTTCTTGTGTCCCTAGGAATGGGATAAGGGATCTGACAATTTCTCTGGTTTATTAAATCACTCCCTCTAGTCTCTAAAGTTTGTTTTACCTCAAAATACACACCATAGATTTCTCCACTGGCTTGTCTTCTGGATGATAGCTCTGGCTTTATTTCTTTTAGGTATCACTTACAGCAGTTAGAAGTGTTTTCCCAACTAGAGTTACTTAGTGACTATTAATCTATAACCGAGTCATTGTGTCAAGTGTCTCCTTCACAAAACAAAGTCAATATAACATTCAGCAGGCAAAGTGTGTTAGTTTCTGGGAGAGGTAAGAAATTTACAGCATTTAGTGATGATTTTGTATTTTAGATACCTAGAAAACATCCAGAATGTGTTTGCACTGTTACTTAAACTCTCTACCACAGACTTTCTCAATCTTCCCAGGGTTGGGGGGAAGAGGATTTGGGTTCATGTTTACCTTTGTTTGCTATTAAAAAAAAAAAAGGTGCTTCTTTTTATCTCGTTGATGCATTGCTTTTTAATAGAAAGTGCACTCAAATAAAAAGATATGTAAAGCCAGTTCATATAAAAACTTAATTGATTGGTCTCTGTTGCACCCATTCTGAAACATAAGAAAAAATCAATGGCCTTAAATCAGAAGGCGCTGTCAGATACCTCCATCTAATCATCTAAAAGGAATGGTATGAGATACACTGGCCATACACATGCTTCCTTCTTTCTGGCTCAGTATATAAGCCAAAAATCCAATTTCATTTGAAATAGGGATCAAGTGGTAACTGTTAGTACAATTTTAGTACTAGATGTCATGTCTCATAGGTTTTACTGTTTCAAAGGCAAATTCTGCTACTGCTGCTGAACAGGAAAGTATAAAACAAAGGAGGGGGGAGGTCACATCCCCCCCCAAACACACATCAAATGTCATATAACACAGCACCTGTTTAACACCTTTTCAAAAGGCAGAAAAAAGGCAGTTTGCAACTGGCCTCTATGCTAGATGGAGCTTTGCTCTGACCCTGGGAGGGTCAAACTCCAACACGCAATTACGTGTGCATTCTCATCAAAGTCTACTCTCTGCAAGAATGTTTGGACACAGAAAATGCTTGGGTGGCCTGGGTTAGAGGCTTGTTGTTTAGAGTAACTGGCATTAGAGGTATATATTGGAGTGTTTCTATTTTCCTTAATGTTTGCATCCAACTGCACTCTATGAGCTGTTGAACAAACTGCCCTACACACATCTTTGCAACTGGCGTTCTTTCTGCTTTGGTGCATTTGTCTCAGTGGTGTCAGTGTTGTCCCTGGATGTGTTGCCTGAGGTTATCGAGGTAGCCTCCAGGCTGCTCTTCATGGACCTGACCCGTAGGATTTGACCACATGAAGCTAGCAGAACTGGAGCTGCACCATTAGACCTCCATTCACATTCTGCAAAGCTGAAACCAGAAGCAATCTATCACAGGGGAATCACATTAGACATTTTCCTTCACTGTACAGCAGATACCACAGGGGCCTTGCTTTATAGGATACAGTTTAAGGGAATTAGCATGGCTGTTATTTTAAATATTAATATATGATTCATGCTAAAGGTTTCACATCTCTGCAACAAAGCAGCTTATGGTTCATTCCCTGGGGATCATGAAGAATATAGCAATATGGAAAGCTTCTGAAGTACTGCCATCATTATTGAGGAGGGATTCATTAACTCCCTGCAAATTTAAATCAACCTGTGTCACCAAGACAATCCAAATGGTTTGTGCTTTTAATACTATGGGTACCTTAAGGGTAAAACTCACCCACAAAGTCTAGAGCTCCAAACAGTGAAGGTTAGACCTAAAAGGCAAAAAGTCACCTTCCTGTTTTACAATTATTCTCACAACAGCTGAATGTCAGCAAAGGTCTTGAAAAAATGTGATACTCACTCTGCTAACCTGCTCCACTTCAGCTCCTAATGCTGTACATCAGATAAATTACTTAGTGCCATAATTAAATCCTTATCAGCCCTGCTGGGGCCTGTGCCATAGCCACTTTAGGAAAAAGGAAGGTTACTTTGAGCTCTTCTTTAAAAACTAAATTACATTAGAAAGTAATTGCAAATTGTTATTATTATTATTTATTACTTGCATAACAGTTAAGGTGTGCATGATCTGAATGCTTTCAAATCTTCCCTGCACTGAAAGATGAATTCATGCAGGCCAGTGTATCACCAGAAATCTCTATGAGGAAGAATACATTAGAAAATGCCAGCTTTATTGCTAGTCCTTTGTTTTATTCCCTGAATGGATTCTCTGAGCTTTGCATTTATCATGTGGTTGTACAGGCAATTAAAACACAGCTAGAAAGAGGTGAATAGTCATCTTATAAAACACAGTTAAGCAGAGGGCAAGATGTATGCCTCTGCCACTTCCTCAGGCAGGAGAGTAAAAAAGAAGGGTGCTTTGTACTCCTGCTCTTGGTCTATAGGTAGAGACAGGGCTGGTGAGTCCTGGGGCCCGGCACCCCATGTGAGTGAGCGCTGCATAACCCAGAAAAGAATGAGGCATTCTGGTAAAGACAGAAGCCAAGTTGCACGAGTGATAGTATAATTTCCACCTGGCTTGGGTAATGTGAATCTTGCCCCAACCAGCCTTGTGAGAGATTAGACTAGAGTCCTACAGATGTTTCTTCAAACCACTAGGAGAAACTGTGGCTATGTAGTTTCTTTGCTGAGATTGATAAAGAAGAAAGCACTGAGCATCATAGAGTAGGCATTGCTAGCAGCCAGGTACACTGAGAACTACCTAACACTGTCATGGGTTTGAAATGCTTCTACCCATCTCAACCTGCAAAAGACAGCTATACTCTTTTCCCATGATAACTATTCATCAGACATGAGAAAATAAAGCTTTATCAAATCAGCATCTCTGTGTAGATGAAAAACACCCAAGCCCAACAGGTGTAGGGAGTCATTCATCAAATATTTGACATGTTTAAGGTGTGGAGGATTAACTGGGTCATCAACACAAGGCTGAGCGCTCCCACCTCTCTGTCTTCTCCACTGATCATTCTCCTGTTTTCACAGGTGTTTTTATGAAGGTTAGCACTAGTAAACATCTTCCAGTTCATTAATGTCCATTCTAGCATCTACAGCTTTGGCGGTATTGTCCAACGAGTTATTCTTTGAGAGGGGACAAGTGGGATACAGATTCCTCTGGGTCCTCTACAGCTCCGCTGGTTACTTCTATGTTTGCTTGCTTGTAAACAGACAGTTGCATTCTTTTGATTCTTTAAAGCAATAGTAATTGCTAACCTTCTTGTTTGCCATCAGCATTATTCTCACCATTATAAAACTTCCAGCTACGTTTCTACCTCCCCCACTGCTGCTGCAGCTGTTGCAGATCTTGAAATAGCATTTCAGTTGTTGCTGAGGCAGGATTTCAATGCACCAGCAGATTTTGGCAAGTGAACTAATCTTTGCGATACCTACAGTGAGGAACTCATCATCTGGGACTGCAAAGAACAGTTAAACCTACAGCCTGACAGAAATGACCTTGCAAGCTAGAATGAGAGTGGAGGTGAGACTATTTTCAACACCTCTCATGCCATCACAGGTATGTAAACACCAGTGTTCCCTTTGGAACTGTATCTTGATGTCAGTAAACTGGCTGGCTTCTGCAAAGATTCTTGGTGAAGCATCCAGTTCCTCTGAGACTCTGTCCCTTTTTGTAACATGGCACAGCTCTTTCCTCTGCCTGCCTAATGTTCAGGACAAGGGCTCTCACCATGTAGATGTTCCAGTAAAAGGGATCTGACCTCTACTGTGGCTGCCAAGAGTAACTGTAATATGGGCAATAGTAATGAGTCTGCCTTTCTCCCCTGCCTGGGAACTAGGTAAGGGACATCATCCGACTTGACATTAAAAGAAAAAAAGCAGGCACAGAAAGGAGATGGGATTTGCTCCAGGTCACACAGCAGACCAGTGGCCAGGAACAGAAGCCAGCTCCCACTTCCCTTCTCAGGCCCCTCTTCCTCCTGCTCTCTGTGGATCTCTTCAATGTCTACTTTAATCACTAGACCATGTTTGTTTTCATGGTCATGCATTCCTCCCATAAAGCACACCCACATGATATTGCATTCTCTTTGCTCTGGTGGGGCAGGTGGGTGGATAGCAAGGAGAAAATTATGTTTCCCAAGTCCTGTCCAAGTTAGGGATCCTGCTCAACTCTGGCACTGTGGATTTCTTAGTGGAGTTTCTAGACTTTCTGACTCCTTGTCCCACTGACACTTCCTTGTCCTGGGGGAAAGGAAGAATGCAAAGCACTTTAAACCTGAACTGGCAGACAGGAAATTCAGGGCACTGTCTGAAGAAGACACAAAGTGATAAGGGACTGAAATGTGCAGAGTCCTGAAGGAAGAGAGGAAAATAAAACCCTTTTCACAGCATGAGGATGCATCTACATGTCACTGTAATTCAGCATGATGCGTGCTGGAAAGGCCCATGCACTCATTTGTTAGCCTGTATTTGAACTCCAGTGAAAAATGAGTTGACAGCCTCTCTGCACCTCTTGCTGGGCTCCAAGCAGAACTTTCTATCTGAAAATATATCACCTTGTGCAAACAGGCTTCCCTTACCTCCAGCATGAGGGAGTGGAGGGGACTGTGTTTCATTTTGCTGCAGCAGCTTACAGGGCCAGAAGGCTGAAGAAAAAAGACTACTGGGAACAACTGGCTTCAGCCAAACAAAAAAAATAGTATCTATGAAGCAGGAGGTCTGAGGACAGCCACACTGCACCAGAGGGAAGCAGCGGAGATGACAGAGCAGGGCAATAAACTTCAGTGGGTGGCAGAAGCTCTGCTGCTTCCATTCTCCAGGAAGATTTATATGGCAGGACCAGCTCAAGGAGCAGATTGTGGTGTATCCTACAGGGAGGGGACCTGGAAGGGAGAGGTAGGCTGTGGTTTTAAAATATCGTTTGACCCTTAAATGCTCACTTGTATGAGTCAATACCTTTTCAGTTTAATAATTAAATTGTTTTATTAATAAATACCGTCTACTTTACTGTCAGTCCTTTGAGGAGATGATAGCATGTAGACTGTGTTTACTTCACCTCTTCTAGTTTTATCTTGCAACTATAAAGGCTGGTTTACACTGACAGCTACACTGTCAGCTGTGCAGCTCCTGCAAGACTGCCAGGGCAAGTATGTCTTCCCACAAGCAGGGAAGAAATCCAGGCCCAACCATCCTTTCACTACAGTTCAGTGGTCAGAGACTGTGGGAAGGAGGAAGTCTGCTTTCAGGGAGTCATGGTTCAGCAAGAGAGCACTCTGCAAGAGCTGTGCCATGACCACATCTGTAAGGGCAGCCCTGCCCATGGGAATTAGGAGTTTCATGATCCAAAGGGCAATGTAAAGTGGCGTTGTCTCTTAGCCAGAAACTAGATGCATAAAATAGTTTTATTTCAGCACTGGAGGGGAATCTTCGTCTGCAGACAGGTTTATCTCCACGTTTGGAAGTCTTAGCTTCACCTCAGTGGTGCATCAATGTCAGATTCTTCTGCTCTACTCAATGAAATGCAACAGGGTAGGGAACCTGCAGGTAAACATTTCAACAAGACCACTCCCTGATGAGAAAGACCCCCAAAAAGAGGGGCAAAATGTGCCTAGTAGAGCTGATGATAGTTTTAAAAAAGGTGCTTTCAGTCACTGTTTAATAAAGCATCACTAGCATTGCACACAGCCTCCTTCAGGGATCCACCTGCTCCAGCATGGACCTCCATGGGCTGCTAAGGGACAGCCTGCCTCACCATGGTCTTCACCATGGGCTGCAGGGAATCTCTGCTCTGGTGCCTGAACAAAAAAACCCCAGATTTAGCTTAACTGAGCTGAACTTCATCTCCGAGACCAATACCTCCTGTGACACATTGCCATAGCAACAGGAAGGTGTGTGCTAGAAAGGGTGCTGACGGCTTTCTGCAATTCATCTTTGATGGTTTAAGCCACCACTTTTTCACCAAGGCCAAAATTTTCTGGGTAAATAAGATGAGATAGTGACATGGAAAGAAAGATATTTGGAGAGGCAGAGCTTGGCAGGTATTAAGGAAGATAACCTGTGCCTGTCCCTGGCAGTCCTGCACCCTCCTGTCCCTAAGATATCATTTGCGTAGTGCTACCTTGCTCGCTGTGAGCTTTGGACTGTGTTTTAAAAAGTTCCTCACGTAACTTGCAATTCATTTCAGGAGGTCCGAGCGAGGATGAAACTTGTCATCATGCACAAATGTTTTTCTTGTGAAATGAAGTCTAGTAATTGGAGCTAGCGTGCTTTGAAGCTCACTGTCTCCCTTGGAAGTGAGTAGATTCCCCAGGGATGAGTTCACGCAGGTGGGTGCCTTGTCCCATTAGCTGCTGTGCTTATTTGTAAGCGAATCAAAGCTAATACAAGAGGCACATTTTGCAGAGCTCACTTTTGTATCGTTTCACTGGCTGATCAGAAGCTGACGTGTTCAATTAGAAATTTGGCTCAAAATTGCCCTTTAACAATAGGGAAGCTACGTGTTTTCTTGAGAAGCACATTAAAAACCCTGCAATATTTGTGATATCAGACCCAGCAAATTTGACATGTCTCTTGCATGCTAATGCCAGTAACCCATTGCAGCTAATTGCAAGTTTTACTTCCAGACTCTAAATGATGAAATCTCACTATAAAAGAGATTTCTGATGTAGGGTACTATGTAAATATTTATGTTATCTCTGTGGAGGAATGCCTTGCAATCAGACAAACCACACAAAGGCAAATGAACTCATCAAAAGAAACCACAACTGAAATGCAAATATTTATTAAAAAAAAAAAAAAGCTTCCCTTCTCTCCTTTCTGAGAGAACCTAGGGCCCAGGTGGCACTGGAGTGTTTTTCTCAAGGGAAGATCCATTTTCTAGTTTGCAGGTGCTTCTGGGTTATTAACAGGATAGGAAATCTGGCCCGGTCTGTCTTAAATCTCAGAAATCTGATCTTCATGGAGGTACAGTGTTTTGTGAGGCTCAAATGAGAAGCAAGGCTGTATTTACCGACACAGTTGTTACAAAGTAGCCAGGCCACAATTACCACTCACAATCATACACAACGACTTTCAGCTGTTGTCTTTTAAAAATCTCAGACCTGCTCTGACCCAAATATTTTGTCTCCTGGTCACAGTTTAGTCTTTATTCCTAAATGTTCGGTAGCAGCAGAAAGGGAAAGTCTGTGTTTTGTCAGTTAAGGTTCATTTATTTTACTTTTACTTTTTAACAGCATCCAATATCCCCAGCACCAAAACAACATTAAAACATTGTAGGAAGTTTGCTGCTGATGTCAAGAAAGGTAATTACATTTATTTCTATTCTAACTCCAAATTTTGCTTTATTACAGTAAGAGAAGTTGTCAGCACCAGCAATCAATAATAAGATGGGATAGGGACATGTGCTCATGTCTTGTCAGTCCTTTGGTATCTGGTTTGGCAAAAACTCTATACCAGCAAAATGTAGCAAAGAGAAAGAGTCCTTTAAGGCTGGAGAGGTACTAGGAGAGATGAACACAGCTATAGCACAGAAAAATTAGGTTTAATAACTGGACTTAAGTTCCTCCATTACATTCTCTTCACCAAAATCATTGATTCATTCACATACCAGGAAATCACCCAGAGCAGCTTCCATCCAGGTGTCTATTCCTAATACATTAATTGACTACTCTTTAACTAACCATTTAGTTTCAGAAAGCTCTTCTTTTGAATGATCTTTTTCTTTTTTCTTCTTTTCTCTGTGTAGCAACTAAGTTTCAGCTATTGTTTTTTCCCTGGTGCCCAGCTTTTGGGAAGGGAGTTTTTGAATGACCATGACCGTAACTGCAGCACCATTTTCTCATAGAAACACATATACCTCAGACTGGATATTCAGAATCAGTGGCCACAGCAGTGAGCAAAAGAATTTGTGATCAAAGTAAAGTAGCTCAGTCAGGATTCAACAAATTAGGACTGAAGCAGAAATGTAATGTAAAGCCCCAGTTTCCTTTTTTCACTTCAGTTCCTCTTGGGAGAAATACAACAAATAGCATAGTAGGACCAGGATTAAAGCAACAATGCAGGAAAGCTGACATCTGAGCCCAAATACCTGTATCCCTGCAGGAAATTGGATTTCACCGTGATAATGCAAATCATAGCTACCCTTCCCTGCCAAGGGACTTGAGAAATAATAGATTTCTGGGGCAAAATACAAATGACCTCATCTCTGCACAGCATATCAGAACCACTCTCTTTCCTACAGTTTAGGACACTATACTTATGCAAGATTATCAAACACATCTCGGAATCCATACACTGATGGATGAGCCCATGCTTGTGTTAGGTGAATTTGAGTATGTCAGACCAGGCAGAGCTGTGGTATAATGGCTGGGAAAAGGCAAGGAATGTCCTCAAGAACTCTGAAGCTATGACTGATAGGTTTGTGTAGAAAAGCTTGGAGAATGAAAGCAAGAGAAGGTGGGGGAACTGAAAGGAGCAGTAGGCAGAAGATGGTGCTATGACTCTCCAGGAAGCCAAAAGCCTGGAACAACCAATCCTCAGAAACATTCCAAAAAAACCCACAGAGCAGCACCGGCACATTTGGCAAACACTGAAACAAAAATGTCACCACCTTGCCAAGTAAGCAGAGAGAGGCATGATATGTGATCATTCTAATGAACCCTGGCTAGCACTAGTCTGTCTTTAGCACAGGCTGGTAAGGGAGCAAATGACATTCCTCTTTAAACCCCTCCCAGCTCTATATGCAGACTGGCAGTGTTTCTTTATGTATTGTAACTTCCATAGCTGCCACATCCCAGCCCAGACCAACAGCTGAACCAATGAAAATAGAAAGCCATTATCTCTCCAATACCAGAAAATTTGTTGTCCAAATTAATGGTTGATTTCAGGGATACATGCATTAATGCAATACATCATTAACAAGATGCTAAATTACTAGCAATATTCCTGTTCCTTATTAAATACTTTGGCTGATTAGAATGGGAATATTTCACATGCTGAAGCACTGTGATGTACTGCAGAAGGTCACAGCAGAAGGCAGAAGACAATGGATTACTGAGCATGAAAACTCAGCACGTCTGTTCACCTCAGCCACAAGTTCGCATCGCTTCTGAAGTCAAGAAACTTGAGGTTTCTGAGCTCTCTAGTGCTTTTTTCTACCTGTAAGCATGTGAAACAAAAGTGAAAACTCTAGTTATGATGATGATGAAGACCATGCAAATTGTTTTTTCTGAAGTGGCTTCTGTGGCTGCCTGAGAACCAACTGCATTTTATTCTGTGTAAATACACAGCAAAACCATGTTCCATAAAAACCTTAGGGCAATTGGCTCAGAACAAAACATTTCAGAAATGCAAGCATGAACTATGGGTCTTTTTCTACCATGTCTCACCTGCAGTCATCATATAATGCTCATACGAGTCATTGCAGAAGACTGGCTTGGAGTTTCCCATCTGTTCATGTGACCTTCAGGTAGTATTGTCCTGAGCAGAAAGCAAGCTGCTTTTTCCTCCAAGCAGCACATCCCGGTGCTGTAAGCTTGGAATGCTGCACTGCAGAATGGAACAGCCAGTTCCAGCAGCACTGAATGCTGCCATTGCTATTCACCGTGCATCCTACCGTATTTTCCTTTATAGACTAGACATAATGTGGAAAGCAAAGCAAATGCCATGGCCAGACCACTGCAAGGGCTCTGGTTTTTACTGATCCGATTGTCACAAGTTTACTGTGAAGAATTTACACTAGTCAGCCACTGAAGCAGTGAATGCTACTGGCAACATCCTAGATGTGCAGCGAGACAGACAGGCAGCCCACACAGCACTCTTCCTTCAGTAAAGTGGTGGGAATAATATGTTAATCAGTTTAGAGAATAAACTGTCCTTCTAAGAGCAGCACAGTCTGAACGCACTCCCGTCCACTGACAGCAGTGTGTTTCAAGTTGTGACCCTGTCTACCCTCCAGGTTATACAGTCAAATGAAACTCATATCAGAAGGAGGGAATCTTTCTCACACAGTGCAAAGTATTTTGGTAGTGATGTGAATGGCACATTTTGCTGCCATATGTTGACCTGCTGTCACACTGATGGGGCTAGAGATGTCAGCCTGTAGACAAAGTAGAAACCCTGTTTCTTACCTTGCTAAGCGACTGTAATAAATTAATAACATTAAAGATCCCATAATGTTATACATGACAAGTATAGTGTTGATATAAATCTCTTGGCAAAGGCCCAAGCCAGGTAATCATCCTCAGTCTCCCTCAATTTGCTCTGTGTGGGCAGTGGCTTGAACATTTCTTCCGTGGCGATGCTGTTAAGGAACTGTTAGCTATCAGTACCCTCACAAGCTACCCCAAAGACAAACATGATGCCTTTAAGGTTGGTTCTCTTTCCTTGTTTATAAAAACATGTTCAATTTCAAATTACATCTTTGCTGAAAGATCAGTATTCAAGGGAGAAATGTGTTGAAGCACTCATCTGTGATTGTTTACATCAAGCACTGACCAACCAACTGGCAAGTGCTCTTTGTGATGCTAGAGATGGGGGAGGCCAGCGTGGAAAGTGATGCCTGTATTCATATGTAAGCACCAATTTAAAGCTAGGATATTACTCAAGTATCTACAGAGAAATGTAGAAATACAAAATTATTTATTTTCTGAGGTCAATTAAGAAGGTGAAACTCAGTCTAGATGTACAAGTGACCTTAAGTCATGCAAAAAAAAAGCTAGGGCAAATGCTTGTGGTTGCAATACGAAAAAATTACATGGCTGTACTTTTAGCCTAAATTCTACATGAAACTGATTTCAAACTAAAATTACGAGATAAGCTCCTGGGACAAACTCCAGAAATTATTGCTGAAAAATATTTTTTTCTCATGAAGTCTGAAGAGAGAGAGGAAAAAAAAAAATAGCCTCAGCTAACAACTTTGTCATTTGGCTAATCATAAATTTGGTTATTTTCCAGTTCTAGAAAGGTGTCTGAATGTCAGCTCACCACACCTAACTCTTTTTATGACCAAAATATTTAATGACAAATTAACCTCAGAGTGCAAATCAACATAGTTTAAAGATCTTCTATCCATCTAAGGTTATGGATGGGCATCGTGGGTTAATTAGTTAATATTTGTGTTGTAGTATCTAAAGGCTTCTATCAGTAAATAATTTTATTAAATACTCCAAACACCAGTCAAAATTTGGTTCCTGCAGCATGTGTGTGCCATAAGACGAAATCATTAAACCACAAGAACCACAAGATAACAGTGATAATCATAAGCAAAATGAAAAAGAACGGCCGCTCAAACCCAGAGGCTTAGACATCACCTCTGAATTTCCCACTATTAGTTCTTCTGTGTAATTCCTTTAACATTATTGCTTTACAGATTCTGTTGTAGTTTCATGCTTTAAGTGTAAAAGACACTGGGGACAAAGCAGTACCTCAGCAACAGAAGGACTCAATACTTGGTACTTCAGCAACCTCTGTCCAAAAATAACTTTTGGAGGGCATGATAACTCAGAGGAAGAAAATTGCAATCTTCTATGAATTACTATTTATTGAAATTTTAATGATCATTCATCTCACTGGCTACAAGAGAATCTCACACGGCAAGAAAGTAAAGCTTATCCTGAAGGAAAAGTCTGCTTTTCTTGTGCTGATCGTCCTCAATGGATTTGTTAAAAACACAGACTAAGAACTTCTGCGTGATCAACTTCAATTTAATCTTGTGAGTTTAGTTTTTGAAGTTAATGCTGTTTGTGATGAGCACTATAGCGTATAAGGGCATCTGTAAATAAAATCACAAGTATCAGAAATACACAAATAGCAAGAGTTTGACCACATGCAGGGGACCCATTTGCTAAGCTGTAGGTATGGCCTTAGTCAATTTTCACATTGAAGAGCTGTGAGCTGGAAATAGACCATAGAAATGTGAAACAGAATCTTCTGCTATTGTGTTTTTCTTTTATTTGCTCAATTTGGTCTGTGATTTATATGGAGAATGCAACTCGGAAGATGGTATTGTTGTACTAGCAATAAGACCACATAATGTTATTTGACTCTCTCACATCAAGATGAATTATTTCACAACTTTGTCCGTGCTGTTAAATAATGAACTGGGGCAGTGAGCAGAAAATAGATCTGTGATTAAACTGGATTTACAAATTTTGAAATTTTTTATATCACATAATAGAAAGTACTTTAGAAAAAAGCACTAATTTAGTACAAAAATATAATTTCTGAGGAAGAAAATAATTGAGATTTTAGAGGGCACAAATTCTCTTCTGGATTTCCTCTCTCCCTCCAGTCAGAGTGAGGCAGAGATAAGTGCCTGACTTTTACTGCCTCAGCAAATGACAAAAAGCTTGGTGAGCTGAATCCAGGCCACAGACCATGAATGACAGTATTCACCTTCTTCAAATACCAATATCCTTGATAAAGAGCAGAATAATGAATTGTATAAGGAAGCTGAAAATGTATTTCTGTTGATATTAAATGTCTAGATAATTTTCCAGAGTAAAAGCATGGCCTGCTTTCTAAAATAGCAACTTCTGGATTAACCTGCACAGTGATAAAAGCCAAGTTGTACCTGAAAGCTCGGGCTGAAGCGATACAAAATTTGAAACTCTACAGTGAGGATATTTACACCTATACTACTCCCCAGAGCTCCTCTGACAGGTGTCTGTTTTTGACTTATTGTTGACATCTGCTTTAGACTGAGATTAACCCAGCTGAAACAAATCCCACCCTGAGTGTGTGCCATTAAGGATGTTCTGTTCCCCTATTTAAATGCCAGCTTTCAGTCTTGTTCTCTCCTTAACACTGCCTAGCAGTTATTCTCTATGCAGAGAAATGGTGTAAAATGCTGTAACTGCTTCAGCCCACATCTACTGCTTTAGCACACATCTCAGGAGAAATATGAAGAATTGCAGTTGACAAACACCTGTCTGTAAAGATGGAGCAAGAGCAATGCTGATAATAAGGGGAGAGCAAGACCATGAGGTAAGCCAAATACCATGAATAGTTTCAGAAGACCACTGGGCTCCTGAGCTTTCACCCAATACCGTAAAGTGGGATTAAGGCAAAGTGAAACAAGACAATGTCAAATTTCCTGCTGCTACTCTACAAAATTCTTGGTAGAAAATTTTTGTCAGTCACAGAACCCCAGTGTCCTTTGTGCCTTAGAGCACCTCTACAAGGTATTTTCTTGCAGGCACCAGGGAAGAGTTTCCTTGGAGGAGTCAGTCATGCTGCAGCTGTTCCTCCTGATCTCAGCAGCAGCTGTAGAATAGAAGTGAGTACTTTTAATGAATCATGCAGGATTTAAAATCCATCTTGTTTTTGAAGTTGTCAGGATTGCTGTCTACAGCAAAGGCAAGAACATAACACTCGTTGACCTCAGTTAGTAAGCTATTTCTTAATGACACAGCTTTAGACAGATTAATCCTGCTTCACTGTGATTCAATAGTTTTCAGATATGTTCTCCTAATAAGGTGTGAGGGTAGGTAGAGAGGCTATAGGGATAGAGAGAGGGTTAGGCTGGGTTAGGACTCAGCAGTGTTCCCTTCAAGCCAACAAGGCAGGCAGAGAAACAATGCCAAGGCTTCCCTGACAGCTTCTTAGCCACAAGGCACTGTTAAAGCAGTACGGAGAAAGGTAGCTCTGACAAAGCACAGAACACATCACGTTACAGGAGCATTTGTATGGTAGGCAAAATAGAGAAGCGCTTTGATGGATTTAAGTCCTCTCGTGGCTTGTCAAGCTGGACAGCCAGCCAAACTGTTGATCCAAAGCAAACCAGTGTAGTATATACCATGAGAGGTGAAAGGCAATGGTAATAGCTTTCTGACTTTAGAGATGCTTTTGAGCCTCTACCCTTTGGATTTTTTATATTTCTATCCTGAGGCTATGGTAATGGTGTAAATATCTTCACATACATCACACAGAGCTTAAAGAAGAGTGAAAGAGCTCTAGAATGGAAGATGTTAATTACAGTTTAAGGGTGTAACAAGTAATCTCAAGGAAGATGCATGCATCTCAAGTTCCATATGCAATGTTAAAGGTACTATAAATAAACAATTCTGCTCCCTCTGCTAAATATTTTGATCTTGACTTTGTAGCAAAAATAGGAGCTGCTGCTTGAACCAGAGTGGGACTGTTGCTTAGCAATGGGAAAGGGTCAGTTTCTGCTCTGTCCAGAAGAATAAAGTAAAGCTCTCCCTTAATTCCTTAGGCAACGCACAAGAGCGTGAAGAAGAGTTTTGGGAAAGTTTAGGTTCCTATCTGAATAAAAAACATCACAACAGAAATATGGAGCAATATACAAGCAGGAAAGAATGAGGGTGAAATCACCATGCCACTAAGATTACAGGGATTTTTTTTTGTTGTTGGACAAAATGGCACAAAGTTCTGACCCTGGCAGCAGTGTTATGAAACAGTTAGCATTCACCTTGTGTTTTCTCTGAATGGAATTCAGGCAGTGATTTTCTTTTTCCTGAAAGACATTCCAGATTTTCTATTTTGTCAGGATTCTTCAGATTTTCTCCTTATGCAGATAGTTACGCCAACTCATGGGGAAAGCAAAGATCAAATAATCAGCTTACTGATAGCTGGATTGTACCAAAAGAGTTTGGGGAGTATTGGCTACTATAACAAGTCCCTATCTTGTCCACCTCTATTATGGGCGTATCACTCAGCTGTTAGTGAATGACTGCACTGAAATCTGCAAGCAAAGTTTGGCTAAACATTTGCAGGCTCAGGTAGAGGCATCTTTGGAAAGATTGTGTGAACCTATTACATCACATATTATCGACAGTGCTCTATAATATAATACCAGGGGTGTAATTGCAACTTTTTGAAAGTCAGACAGTAAATTCAGGTAGACTTCAACAATTTCTTTCATTTTACACAGGTGTCCAGTTAACTTAAGGAGCAACTCAGAGCAACTATGTGAAGTGGGTAAGGGCCCTGGAGAATACTGGTTTCTTTGGAATTTTGATTGTGTAAATGTGGCCCTTTAGTATTTGCTACTGCATGATTGATTTGTTAATACTTTAAGCATGCACATGTATGTTTCAAGTCAAATACTGCTGAGGAAATATCAACCTGACCCCAGACACATAGTCTTTTGGCTGTCTTCAGGATCAGAAGACTGTTTTGTAGTAGGATTATTTTGGAAATGAAGGTTGGTCAGAAACATAAGATGTAAATTTGCAAAATTGGCTGTGTGATTTCCTTGCAATTACTTTCATAACCATTTTATCTTTTATAAAGTAAATGTTGACATCAAACTTAAGCACATTACAAATGGCTATATTTAATGGCCTGATTATATGGACATATCTGACTCTTAGTAATATTGTGAAAGAAATGCATTATAGATATTGATTGCTAGTGTAATTATGAGTCATTTCCTCTGATATAATGCTTGTGCCAATGAAGCTTAGGATGCCCAAGGGACTGTTTTAGGTTAAAAAAAAAATAATAATAAAAAAAAGGAAATAGGGAGTGTGCCCTGTAGAATGGCAATGACTTTCTTTCAGAAAACATCTTTACAGAATAGCTTGGCTTTGAGAAGAAAAGAATTTACATTCCTTCTAATATGGAATGGGAAGAATAAGAAATAAAACTAAAAATGGCAAAATATAGCAAGATACCATACTTCCAAAGGCTTTGTAGCATTAAATACACTTGAAAGAACAAATTGTGGTTTGGATTTTACTGTCACATGAAATACAACATTTAATAGACTTTAATACATTTTGATCTGGTACCATCAGGATAGCTAGTGTGTTCTGTGCTGCTGTTCCCCTTCAGGAATTACTTTTCACAGCTAAATATCATGTCATGTGGACCCTGTTTTCTCATATGGAGTTTCACACCTCTGTTCTAATTGAAAATGAAAATAAAACTTTTTCCTCGGTACATAAGAGAATAAAGGATGATGGAAAATTGTCTCACAGATACTGTCAGGGAAATCAGCTAGATTGCTTTTAGTCCTTACTAGCTGAAAACAAGTAGTCATGCTTACATGTGATGATTCAGTAAATACTTAAAACTGAAACAACTCCTTGATCTAGATCAGACCACAGCAGATACTGTTGTAAACTAATCCTTATTCCAACAGTTGCTATGCCAAACACACAGGCCAGGAAAGAGTAGTGGGTAGTAGGAAAGTCAGTGAGTCTACATTCCCTTATGAGACTCCAGTTGCTCTGCTGTTAGCCTCTTAATTACTCACATTATTGTAATAGAGCTTTCTGCAAAGTGCATGAGGGGGAGGGGAGATAATCTTCTGTTCTTGTGTTTAATTCCATCCTACTGCTTTCAATATTGGCCTTTTGGTTAATGGTTTAAACTGAGGCTCAGGAGATCTGTTTTCAGTTTCTACTGGCCACAGGTCTCCTAGAGGGAAGGAAGCACAAGGCATATCACTAAATAACTTATCAATATGTTTGGCCAAGATGACTTACATTGTTTCATGTATTTAGACTGTGTGCTGTCCTGAGCAAGAACTGTTTTCTCCTGTGATTTTAAAAATTAATAAGTTTGGTTCTCCCAGGTAATCCACTAAAATAATAAGGACTTTGGGAAACCAAATTTTATATTGGCAATCCTCACCAAGAGTAAGCTGGAAATACGAAATAATAGAAAAGAGGATGTTGCATTATGCTGTCTTGCCAATACTGCTAATGGAGTACAGTGAAATATACACCATATGAGTTGTATTTAGGTGTAATGATACGTTTATCTTCATGAGGTTTTTCAGAATAATTTATATACCCTAGGGACAAACTGACTGCCAAATGCAAGGTCTTTCCCTGATTGTCCGACCTGACTGGGAGCTCAAAGTTTTCACAGAGGATCCTGACCGTTAGAAAGTCTCCTCTTTTTTTTTTTCCCCTCCCATAATGAGCACAGCCCTTCTTCAAAAAAGCTGGTGCTGCTGTGCAGACAGTAGACATCCACGAAAGAAATGCATCACCTTACATCATCTGGTATTGCTCACGTTATCACTATAGGCACAGAGCCATTTATGTGTTACCTAAGAACTACCCTGTTAGAGATTAAACTTCTTCTGTGAAGAGAGCTAATACCATGCATCCAAGACATTGCCCTAATCCTATTTTGATGGCTTGATTAGCATTTATGCTAGCCTAAGACCTTTCACCTGTATGTGTAGATACAAACTGCCACATCTGTTAACGTGAAATGCTTTATAAATCAGACAATGCCCTTCAAAGACATGAAGTGTCTGTCTACATTCTACTGTTTAGTGTTTGGGATATTATTTAATATTACATTAATTTGGATTGGAGATTTACAGTACAAGAGCAGCAGTGATAAAACTGACTTCAAAAATCAGGAAAGATTCATCAGACAAACCTTTGAAAATCATGATCTGGATTGAATGAGCAACAGTTGCCCTGGTGTCACTTGGTGATCGTCACAAGTGAATTTGGTCCCTATGTAGGCTAGCAGACTGGTTAGGGCACATATTAAAATACTAATGTGTGCCAAAAGGTTTCACAGCTGAACTTTAACATCCCTGAATACAACCTGGTCTGGTTCCAGAACATTACATATGCCAGAGATTAGATCCAGTCTTTGGTAATAAAGCAGAGGATATATTCAGTTCAAGAACAATGATTCTGCTTCAAGAGGAAGAATTTTTTAGGATCTTTTCTTTCTCACTGCGTATCAACACTATCTTAAAACCAAAAACAGAAACACTATTTTCCTCATACTTTTATCCTCTCTACAATATTTTTAGAGAAATGTAAGGCTGAGATAACAAAATCAGAGACTGAGATTCTGTTACTAGCCTTATTCTTCTATGCCTTAAATCTAGTTGCAACTAAAAATCTTGAGGAAACAGAAGGTAATCCTGAAAGGCCAGAGGGAAATGCTGCATGTTGCCTTAAAGTATGCTCTGGGTTGACTTTTAAATTGAGTTCTTCCTTTTTCTGTTTGAGTGACTGTCTACCTGTGGTTTTTTTACGCCATCAACATAATCCTATTTAGTCACCTCGCAGCTACAGGAAAGTTTTAAGCACAGTACTGCTTGAGTTGTTTCAGAGAACTTCACTTCAGAGGTGGTTGCAATTCTTTACCCTTTTTACCCTTTACCAATAAACCCCTTTTATGCTCTCTCTTGGACAACTTGTTTACTGGTGGGGTATGGGAGAACCTTCTTTAGGTTGCTAAGTGGAGTCCACTGGTCATTTATGTTTTAGATCCACTTCTGTGGAGGGAAAAAAAATCTGTTTAGCTTGACTCTAAATGTAAAATGGAGGTCTATGTTGATAGAATGTGATTTCTCATAAGTTTCAGATGTGCTTGAATATTCCTGTCAGGCATATTTATACTTTTTGAAATAAAAGCAGACAGAGAGATGGATTTTTCCAATTAAGATAACCATTTATTTCTTGCTACCAAACATTTAGCCAGAGACACCCTAATGTTTTAGTCTCTTCTATTCTAATTGTGCATAGACTGGTTTTACGTGTGTATTACTCCACATAATATGATGGTGAGTCTTCTAATTAACATTAGTATAAATAACAGCAGAACTAGAACAGCTGTTATTTTAAAATAGCTAGGTATTAGTGATGGTTATGATATTATTTAGAGGCAATGGTGATAGATGTGCTTTAAATTCCTTGGCTAACCAGAATGATTCAAATTAAAACAAGTACTGGTGATAGCATGGGAAGAGTGTAAAAGAACAGGCAATTTGTTCTGATGTACTCTTTACAGTCCCCTTATTTTCTATGATTCTGATGAACTGAGAGTCTTTCTCTCTTCTGAATTGAAACATCAGAGTTGACTGGATAGATTAAAAAGATTAAAATGAGAAATTTACTCCACACTGTAAGCATAATGGTTTTATACATGGAAGCATGCACATTAAATTTCAAGTTTTAACTTCAAAGAAGGAAGATTTATTTTATTTCCAACACTACATGTAAAGTAACTGCCAGATAGCTTCTAGGAATGCCATTATATTGTTGATGACATTTCCATTGTGAGTCAGACTGACAAGACTATCTTCATGATGTTTCTTTCCCTGGATATTTTCACAAATAGGTTAACAGCAGTCATGTGCATATTTTCTTAACTCTGTGCATGTAGCAGTTACCTATTTGCACAGAGGAAGCAAGCAAAATCCCAGAGCAGGACAAATGCAGAGATCAATGTTGGGGTTTGTTCCAGGGATAGAGATAAAACATATCCGTTTTAATGCTAAGATTCTGAATTTCTTGGATTGTAATTTTATCTCTCAAATTCTGATGACTTCATCTTCATTCTTGTGGTTTGACATCACCAGAAAAGCCTTAATAGTTTTGTAAGCCTTATTGCTAAAAGAGGAAAAGGTGATTCTAATTTTTTTTCTTTTTTAGGACTTCCTTACAAAATAGTCTGTGAACAGAGAAGGATATTTTTTAGGGACTACCTCTGCTTGTATTGACTATGTCTGAAGAAAAACAGTGATTTGAGGTGCATTTTGCATAGTGTTGAATAGAATAACACTTTGACCAGACTATTGACGTTCATTCTCTCAGTGTGCCACTAATGTATGCCTATTTTCTGTCACCTACAAATAAGTAGTATGTCTACTTTGTGGTTTATAAATCTGAGTCTAATGGTTCCCACAGAAAATACCAAGTAATTTTTTTGCAGGCTACCTCTCCTTAATGATGCTAGCATAAGGGGCATGCTGATGACAATAATTTCTGTTGCTTTTCAATGATCAGCAACATACAACATCTGTCATTATAGTAACAGTTATTACTGCTTGGTTGCATCAGGTTTGAATCTTGGGATTTGACCTCAGTAGCAATTTTAGATTGCAAACGTTTCTTCTCAAAGACTGACTACGAAGCATAACTGTCTGCTATATTATTTCTTTTTACTTTGACAGCTGAAGTCCTGTCTTGACCCCACATGATGCTTTAATGTCATAGAGAATTTCCAGTGCATCTTGTAGTAATTTTGCCTCAAATCCCAACCAGTGAATGTTATGTCAGGAAAGGGGGGATGCTGGCTTTAGAGGGGGTTATTTTGCAACCTTTCTATGATGCTGAACTTGCACCTGCTCTGTGAAATGCCTGTATAGTTAAAAGCACTTCTGTTTCACTTGTTCTCATATTTGCATAGTAGAAGTAGCATTAATTTGATAGATACCATTGCTGCTGTTTTTAAACCTGAGAGAAAACTTGATCCAAATTTCCTGTTTGCTTTTATGAGAAGTATTTGTGTTTCAGTTATTGATTTGTGTGATTTGCCCTTTTTGTTTTATGGATTAAGGAAAAGAAATGCATGGGCATGGCCCACAGGCATCTGTTAATGGCAAAAAAAGGGGAAATGTGTCGGGTAATGTAGAACATCTTGTTCAGTTTGGATATGCTTGGAACTGGTCTCTATTGGGCTTAATTCAATGTTCTATATAAGACTGTAGTTCAACTCACACAAATACAACAGTTCTGCAAGTATTTTGCTCTTTTGCTGGTTTTTGTAGAGAAGATGACTGCGATTTCATAGAAAAAACTCAGCTGCAGCTTATAAAAAATGGACAGTTGCAGTTTCCTCATTCAATATATAGTGACCTGTACACTCTCATGATCCCTTATTATGAATGCTATAAACGTAATTTTCACAAGGCAGCTGTCTATCTAGATGTTCTTTGTAGTGAATGCAAAGAAATAGACACTTGTGTGAGGCCTCTGGGCACTAGAACTAATTCTACAAACTATTTCTGACAGTACTAATAACAGTATGACAACTCAGTCCCTTTTCTCTGTAGGAAATGATTGGGCACTAATCTGGCTGAATGCAAAAGAGTTTAACTGCTCAGGGTAGAGACTGAGAAATTCCCTAGTGCCAGAAATTCAGCTGGTGGAGGTGGTATAAAACTCTAACTGTGTTTTGTTATCCTCTGGGGTTACTTTTTGCAGGACAAGCTCATTGAGAAAGTTGATGGCAGAGAGGAGGGGAGACCCAAGGAGAAGCAGATGGCTTGCCACTATGTTTATCCACATTTGTCAACCAGCAGTTGAAAGGATGGAGAAACAAGGTGGGAGTCTTGCAAGATGTTCTGGTTTGATGGATGATAGAGAGCCTGCCTCCCTCCTCTACAGCCATGAGTTGATTTAATCTGCTGAAGTTGTCTAATAATTGATGTAAACTTGGTGTATTCTTTATGATAAGTGGCAAAGTATTTAATATGTACCCAGAAATTGGCTTGCTATTTTCTAGACGGAGGATACTCTTTCTTCTGAAGGTTTTTATCCCAAACAAATCCTCTTAGTGAGAGGTTGGCTTGCTATTCCAAAATGGTCTTGAGCTGAGCATCTATATGACCTGAAAAACTTTCAATTAATATGGGCATCTTCCTTGGATGAGTGACCTTATGTTAAGAGGGGGGAGGACACAGAGTCCAAAAATGCAAGTCTGCAAGATAGTGAGGATTGGTGTAAACTGGGAGAGCAAGCGGCAGTAGAGGAATAGCACATGGCATGGTTGAGCAAGGTTGCTCTCTGCAGATAATCAATCCAATATGAGGCCATGGGCTAGGCAGACCAAAGGAGCAGAGAAGGCATGTTTTCAATCACAGTGCAATAAGTGATTTTGTTGTTTCTTTTAGAGAAGGATTTTTATAAAATGGAAAGGGGGAAGGGATTTCTCAAACAGAAAAGGATAAAATAAAAGAATACAATCTGGCCTGGAATGGTCCTTTAGGCCACTAACAACAAAATACTGGAAAAGATTGACTATATTAAAAATATTGTTGAAATACTGGTGCCAAATTGTATTCAAAGGCTATTGTTTCTTTATCTAAGTAAGCTATCTTCCATGTAAATGGTTTCTACTTGGCAGTCTTCTGTTAGTAAACTGTGTCATTAGAAGTCTTCATGTGCTCACAACTCCTCTATGTATTTTGAATTTAATTTAAAAATAACAACTACAATTAGGCAACTAAGTCAAATTATTTTGCATGTTATAACAAAGGTCTATGTCAGTTGAAGTGCTTTTCTCTAGTATTAACGAAGTGAAAACATAGACTGTGGGCTACACCTGAATAAAATAAATGCTTAATTTTTTATTTTCCCCCAAGAACTTTTTTCGCCCTTAAAGAACAGATCCCCTTGTTCACTGATCTCAAAGCAAGTAAATCATCTGCTCAAGTAATGATGGCTCTTATCAATTCCTGTAGTTTGGGAAAGTGCTGGAGGAACACTACTAAAACATGATAATCTGGAAAAGACAGACTTTGTTGATTGTGATGTAAATCTAGCTTAACACTGATTTTTTTTTACCATTACCTTTTTTCTGTACACCCAGCATCAAATCCATATTAACTTTGGTACTGTGCCTGAGCCCCCACTGCCTCTCAGATCTTGAAGGAAGAGTTGCTGTCGTGGGTGTTGGTGTAGACAACAAGTTGAATGATGAGATATTCTGTATGTACACACCAACTACCATGTAACTCATTAGAACAGCTTTGGTGCACTGCCTGTGCGAGTTGGGGGTGGTTGGAGGGTCAGTGTGGAGCCATGTGAAGGGAAGCCTGTCAGAAACAGTTGAGAAGGTGGGCAGCCTCCTTCCTTCAGGTCTGGGTGTCCACAGAGCATCTCTTCATCCACAGTTCCTCCAGGCTTTTGCCACAGGTTGTAGCTATGGCAAAATGGTGCCTGAGGAAACCCCTGACTCTGGGACTCCTGCTAACCACGTTCTGTGATGTGTGATTTGTGATTCTGTGATTTGTGAGCAAGCGCTGGTCCCCTCGTGCAAAAATAAAACAAAACCCCACCCAAAGCGGATGGGACTGATGACATGGTTGCCTTCCTGCTCTTTTTGTTTCCCACCTGCCTTCCTGTGAGTTTGCCTTTGGGCAGGTGCTGGGCAAACCGGCAAGGAGCCCCCTTCCCAAATTCCCACATGCTGGTTAATTTATTAATTTAGTTTTTGGCAATTAACCACTCCCGAAGGGGCTGACTCTTAGCGCGGCTCCTCCGC
>NW_010286340.1:0-12278 GCF_000700745.2 Antrostomus carolinensis
CCGGGGAGATCTTATAGCGACCTTCCAATACAAGAAGGGGGCCTACAAAAAAAATTTCATAAGGGCATTTAATGACAAGACAAGGGGAAATGGGTTTAAACTGAAAGAGGGGAGGTTTAGATTAGATATTAGGAAGAAGTTCTTCACTGTAAGGGTGGTCAGACACTGGAACAGCTTGCCCAAGGAAGTTGTTGATGCCCCCTCCCTGGAAGTGTTTAAGACCAGGTTGGATGAGGCTTTGAGCAACCTGGTCTAGTGGAGGGTGTCCCTGGCTTTGAGCAACCTGATCTAGTGGAGGGTGTCCCTGCTGAAGGTGGGGGGATTGGAACTAGATGATCTTTGAGGTCCCTTCCAATCCAAACCATTCTATGATTCTATGATTCTATGAAAATCATGACGAGTGAACTAAGAGAAAGGGGAAAAATATTCTGATGAATCAGAATCCATAAGGATTCTCCTTCTTGGTAGAAAGTCTTCAGAACTTCTCCATGTTTTCTGGGCTACTAATTGAAGGAAAACTTAGTTCCTTTAATGTTGTCTTTATTTATTTAGTTAAAACTTGGAATCTGTGATTATGTCTGTATAAGTGGAGCATCTCCCTTATGAGGAAAGGCTGAGGGAGCTGGGTCTCTTTAGCTTGGAGAAGAGGAGACTGAGGGGTGACCTCATTAATATTTATAAATATGTAAAGGGCGAATGTCATGAGGAAGGAGCGAGGCTCTTCTCAGTCGTGCCCAATGGTAGGAAAAGGGACAATCGATGTAAGCTGGAACACAGGAGGCTCCACTCAAACTTCAGAAGAAACTTTACTGTGAGGGTAACAGAGCACTGGAACAGGCTGCCCAGGGAGGTTGTGGAGTCTCCTTCTCTGGAGACATTCAAGACCCGCCTGGACGCCTTCCTGTGTAATCTCATTTAGCGGTTCCTGCTCTGGCAGGGGGATTGGACTAGATGATCTTTCGAGGTCCCTTCCAATCCCCAACATTCTGTGATTCTGTGTTTCTGTGACACAAATATACAAACACACAATGTATCTTGATGACATACTGATGCTGAGCAATTTATTTTTTTGCAGACATTTACTTAATATCAGAATTCTCTTTATAATAAGCACAAAAAACATTGAGTTTTTCCTTCAGACAGTAAAGTCCTAACTCCTAAGGTGGAATTCAATTGGCAGGTTGTGGTTCTTAAAGCTCTGGGCAGTACTACCTCTCTGCTTATTCAATGAGTCACACATAATTTTTTTGTTTCTTAGGGGTTTTTGGGGGGGGAGATAGGAGACTGGATTTTTTTTTTTTTGAGAGGGATGCTTTCTTGTATCTCTTGGTGCCTTTCAGTAATCAAAGTTCCCTTAGCTCTCTAATTAAGTTAGAGAAAATGTGGAATGTCTTTGTCCTATTTACTTACATGCTGAACACTGAACACTACTTACCTCACTGCCAAGCAAAAGACACACCCTTTTAAATTTTACAGTGGAGGCTTAGCACAGGCATGCTCATCAGTTCTGTCTGGAATGGTATGTGAGAGGAGGCTGCATTTGTTTGGTTGCTTTTTAAACAGGCTAATAAGCTATTATTAGCTTTTCTTGTGAGAGGTCATAATGAAGAAAAAAGAAGGTGGGTTATTAAATGCTTTGGCACCAATTTCAATGCAGTGAGAATTACAGGTGGTTAGATCATAATATTGCTGGAAGGGAATTCAAGAGGTTATCCAGTCAGTGTCCATGCATCTACTGCAGGGCAGGGTCAATTATTTAGGTAGAGTCTGAGAGACATCTGTGCAGTCTAGTCGTAAACAACTCTAGCACTGGAAATGCCACAACTTCCCCAAAAGGTGTGACCTAGGCTTCACCTTACTGCCCTATTATTAATATGATTTTTTTTCATATGTTGCTCTTTGTAGTTTAGGTTGATTGCTGTTTTTCATATTCACATGCATATGATATTAGGTTAATTCCTTCACCTTTCCTGAAGTATTTATTTAGGTGAATACTTTGTTTCTTTTCCTCCTGTATCTCAGTTTCTCTTCTTCAAACTAAACTCGTCCATCTCTTTATTTAATATTCTGTAAGAAATCATATTTTAAAAATCTCTCATATTTGTGCCTCTCCTTTGTATTCCCTTCCTGTCACCTTCCTTGAAATATGTTGCCTCAAGCTGGACACAAAGTACTTCCACTTTGTCCTTAACAGTGCTGTCTAAATCAAAAGATTATTGCATTTCTCTTGTTTGTATATCACAATTCAAGGTTTAGTTGGCTGACTGTAAAAGCATGAATCTGTTGACCTATGTACTGCTGCTTATTAAGATAACTACTATATCCATCTCAGAGTGATTTCCTACCCAATTATTTCAGACTATGTATTTATGTAGATGACTATCTGTCCTTTAGTAAGTTCTACTTCTCTGTGTTAAATAACATAAAATTATTTTCAGGAAATATCTCCAATTTGTCAAGTTCAATTTTGTCTTTCAACATATTTGTAATCCTAATTTCATTAGTTCCCCACCCAGACTCTTAAAGAAAATATGGAATTGGAATGAGGACACAGATGCATGAAGAATAGAGCTCTGCCGAAATCCATCTGCCATCTGCTTCAGAGGGAACCATTAAGAACCATTCCTGGAACATTGTTTTCCTCAGTTCTACATCTAGAATACTAATCCAGATCATGATGTTACAGTTTGCTTATGACAATGTTATACATATAAACCCCCCAAATGTATGACATTTTCTGATTTTTATCTCTTCATGGTGTCAGTTTTTCTGTTTTAAAGTAAAATCATGTTGTTTTGACCTGATTTATTATTGATAAATTATTGTTCATTGTGAATTTACCTCTTTTTTCCCTGAATTTGCTAAACACCCTTTATTTTTATCCCCCCCCCCGATTATTTTCTGCAATTTGAAGTTAAGATAACAGCTCAATAATTCCCCCTTCTTCCTTTCTTTCTCTTTTAAAGTATAGGATTTTAATTTTTTTTTCCATCCTTCTCAATTTCTCAAAGATCTGTGGTTTCGTCAGTCAACTCCTTAAGTTCCCAAGTGCATCTTAGGTTAAGATGATTTGGAATAATGAAGATTATCTAAGCTCTCTCTTCTTTATTCCTTCCTCACTCAAGGACAAGATTTTGCTCTTTGTAAAACCTGATATTTTCAGTAAAAAAACACTGAAAAATAGTTCTCCTTTTCTGCTCGGACCAACCCTTTCCATATGCTATTAATATTCTTACAAATGAATTTATTTTTATTCTTCACACTCTAGTTAGTTACATCTCTTGCATGCTTTCACTTTTCTGATTTTGTCCATACCTACTTTTGTCTCCATCCTGAATGATCTGACCTAGCTTCCTTTTTCTACCAGCTTCCTTCTTGTGTCTGAGGTCCAAAAAGAGCTCATTGTTTAGCTAATTTCCTAGTATGCTCATCTCTCCTCCACAGTGGGATGGCTTATAGTTGTTTTCCAAATGATGTTTTACTAAAGACCTGCCTGGTCTTTATCCCACACCTCCCCAAGCTGGGCTCCCGATTTTTTTTGTTTGTTTGTCAAAATCTGCCTGCCTGAGTCATGGTTATTGTTTTGCTGCTAATCTTCTCTATAAAGGAGCTATTCTTCTCTCCTATCTCAAGAAGTTATTCTTTATGTCGCTGTCTCCTAAATCATCTTTCTTCTGGACATTTAACTCATTTCATTTTACCAATTAAGAGTAAGATCTCAAATGACCTTCCTGTAGATACATTCTCTATTTTTTTCTGTGATAAATCAGACCAAGAAGAGTTTACAAAAACTTGAAAAAAATAATTGTGCTGTTCTGGACTCCTTCCCTAACACCTGTCTGAGTGGTTAGTATCTCCCATTTCCCCAGTCCTGCCTTCTGCATAATTCTGACTGCTGATCACAAAAAACCTTTACCCACTTCTCAAAATCCATACCCACTTCTTTACCCACATAGCCTAAATGTTCTCCACAGTCACTACACAAAGCCTCTTCATCAGGTTTGTTTCTTTTTACAGTTTTAGTGCATTGCTACATCTTACAAATTAACACCAGGTTCTGCTAAAACTGGAAACTGACCATATTCAAAATTAAATCTCAGTTAGACAGAGAGGAGGTTTTGAAGGAAAGAAAATAACCTTTGACAATGCAGTTTAATGCCTTTAGGTTTGGGGGTTTTTTTTGAGTTGCCTGTCTCATTCTTATTCTTATATTTATTCTTACTCTAATATTCTTACTCTTGATTCTTACTCTTATATTCGTGCTTATGAACAGTGTACCTTTTTTAAGTAAATATGCTTTTTATTCCTTCTGAAATATCTCCAGGGGAAAAAAGTATATAAATTTGACCTTGAAGTCCTAATGGGCTAAATGCATTGGTTAAGTCCTCTGTTTAGCTCTTGTTCGTTTGAAGATAATTTTTAATTTTATTTCTTATTTCTGTACTCACAATTCTGTTTGATGTTCTGTCGCTTGACAAATTGAATAACATTCAAAAATCCCAGCAACTTTCATTATTGTATAATTTAAAAGAGCTAGATCAAAACTTATAAACGTCAAAATAACTCATATGAAATCAATAGCTCAGGTGTTCACTTCTAAAAAAACAGAAAAGTTATTTAGTTCTAACATCTTCTTTTATGCTAATAAAATTAGGTAACTGATACCTTCTATATGTACAAAAACAAAGTTGCAAGGAGAAGCAAAGTCTTCACGTGAATTTTACCTGAAATAAGACACTACTCTAGAACAGAAGTGATGTAAGTATGTTAGTTTGGTTCAAGAATCATGTATAAGGAATGATGCCCTTGATGGAAATGTGATACTACAGAAGAATGAAGTCTACAGAAAATCTAAAGAAGTTCTGAAAAAACAGTATCAAGGATTTTTTTAAATTAAAAATAAAACAAAATTCCTCCAAAATGTTTTGACTTCTTTTTAAAAAATAAGTTCAGTCTGGCTACTAGAAGTAGTCTAGGAGAAGAAGAGTTGGGATCACTTTGGAATCAAAAGAATTGATGCCGTTTAAATAGATAATTATTGATTTAGTTGTACAGTTAATATGGCATCCTTCTATTGAATATAATATTCTGTCACATATCTAGCAGAAAGATGGCTAATTTCTTCATCTGTACATTCAGTGATTACACCAGTTCCAGTCTTGGGAGTAGAGGTGTTTGGTTTGCTCTACATTGGCTGTGTTTGTATGTTCCTCCATCTATGCATCTTCTTTCAATGTTGCACTACTCCTGTGATGGTGACAGACAGCTTGCTGTTTAGTTTAATGATTTCTCATCCTGAAAATTATGCTGTTATTTTTTTGAAATGCACTGCCCACCTGGGGTGAGAAGAGTGTGGATGTTGAAAGGGACCGGGGTTGGTCAGGTCCCCTCCATTGTTGGAGGCATGGCCTTGGGATGGGGTGGCCCTGGACCAGCTGGGGAACATATTAGAATCATAGGATTACAGTGGTTGGAAAAGACCTTTAAGATCATCAAGTCCAACCATCAACCTATCACTACCAACCCTATCTCTAAACCATGTCCCTAAGCACCTCATTTACTTGTCTTTTAAATACCTCCAGGAATGGTGACTCCACCGCTTCCCTGGGTGGCCTGTTCCAATGTTTGACCACCCTTTCTGTGAAGAAATTTTTCCTACTATCCAACCTAAACCTTCCCCGGTGCAACTTGTAGCCATTTCTTCTTGTTCTGTCACCTGTTACCTGGGAGAAGAGACCAACACCCACCTCGCTACAACCTCCCTTCAAGTTGTTGTAGAGATTGATAAGGTCTCCCCTCAGCCTCCTCTTCTCCAGACTAAACAACCCCAGCTCCCTCAGCAGCTCCTCATAAGACTTGTTCTCCAGCTCCTTCACCATCTTTGTTGCCCTTCTCTGGGCATGCTCCAGAACCTCAATATCCCTCTTGTACTGGGGAGCCCAGAACTGAACACAGGACTCAAGGTGCAGCCTCATCATTGTCTAATACAAGGGGACAATTGCTTCCCTACTCCTACTGGCCACATTATTTCTGATACAGGCCAGGATGCTGTTGGCTGCCTTGGCCACCTGTGCACACTACTGGCTCATGTTCAGCTGGCTGTCGACCAACACCCCCAGATCCTTCTCTGCTGGGCAGCATTCTAGTCACTCTTCCCCAAGCCTGTTAATGTTGCATGGGGTTGTTGTGACCCGAGTGCAGGACTTGGCACTTGGTCTTATTTAACTTCATACCATTGGCCTCAGTCCATTGATCCAGCCCATCCAGATCCCTCTGCAAAGCTTTCCTACCCTCTGGTAGATCAACCTTGCCACCCAACTTGGTATAATCTGTGAGTTTACTGAAGGTACACTCGATGCCCTCATCCAGATCATTGATAAATATATTAAACAGAACTGGCCCCAACACTGATCCCTGGGGAACTCCACTCGTGACCAGCCACCAACTAGACTTAACTCCATTCACCACAATTCTCTGGGCCCTCACATCCAGCCAGTTCTTTACCCAGCAACAAGTGTGCTCATCCAAAACATGGGTGGCCAGTTTCTTCAGGAGAATGTTGTGGGAAACAATGTCACAGGCTTTGCTAAAGTCTAAGTACACCACTTAGACTTTTAGGTCATGCATATTGAAATATGAATCACCAAAAAACCCTAAAATGGCATTATTTGTTGAAAAAGCTATGCTTGTCCTAAACCCTTTGGACTGGAGAAGCCTAAGCCAAAATACATAAAAATAACATGAGAGTTAACTGCATCATTTTTCAAAACAGATGTCTTAATGAGATCTATTTAGGAATTAGAATGGTAATTATTCTAATGGAGTAAGTGTATATAGTTCATGCAATATTGTTGTTTTATTGTTTTATTTTGTAAAGTACTAGATTGACATCCATGGAAACTACATTTTATTTACAGAGTAGGCATGACAGCCTACATTTTCTCACCATTGTTTTAAAAAATATTTTCAGATTTTAATAAAGTTCCCAATAATACTAACAGCAAGTATCTTCAGTTTCTATACATTACCCATAAACATCTCCCCTTCTTACAGAAAAACTTGATTTATTGATTCCACACTCCACTGGACCTGTCTGTGTGTCTGTGTGCCTAAAGGCACCATGCTTTCAGCTCCTATGTTTTGTGATGATTACTTTAATTGGGGCCTGAAGTTGTTAGCTTTTTGCATGACTGTAGCTGTCAGTATGCATAGCAGTGCATAGCTTATATTTGCTTTTTTGGAGGTGCAGATATTATAATTTCCTAATTGTCTATCTATAGAAATGGGAGAAGTGTTGGGGAACAGAGATGGCACTGACACGGTAGCTTTCATCTAATTAAGGGCTAGGATCAGGGGAATACTGGTTGTTTTGTGGTTAGGGAAGGTCATGGATAGCTGCTGAAAATCCTCATTCAGCTCAGGAGAGGCTTGACCTCATTGCACATCCTCCTGTTGGAGCAGCTGATGTGATATGTATGAGACCGTGATGGAGGGAAATGGACCAAGAGGTATTTTATCCTTACAGATAGCTGCTCTATCAGGGTTAGATTTCCTTGATGCAGCAATTGGTAAAGGTGTTTACCACTCTTTTTGATATTAGAAAATGACAGAATAAGCAGAGTTGTCTTCAGGTTCTTGTATAGGAGTAAAAAGGTTTCTTCTGCTTATTTTGTCCCTGTTGTGTATAAACATAAGCAATGCTATCGCAGGCGCTCCAATGTATACAGGACATGAGAGATGAACTTAACATTTTTTTGGCAATATGAGAATCCTGTAAGACCTATTTGACATATAAATGTGTTTGCATGTGAGCACAATTATCCTTTCTTTTGCAGAAGTTTGAGTTGCTTATTATTTCCAGATCTGGAGGTAGGATAGGAAAATGATCAATTTGAAATGATTACGTTTGCAGCACAACTTCAGTGAAGCGATGGGCTACATACAGGTTTACAGCTGCTAGCTGTAGAACTGACTCTTAAAACACTGTTGAGAGCCAGACCCTTGAATTTAATTCAATGCAATAAGAGGGTGCTAGGTGGCCCTTCTTGTGGTCAAATTCTGGCATCTTTCAACAATGAGGTAAAAATCTACCTCTCTCAAGGGGCTGAAGAGAACCCTCTGACACTAGGCCACAATATAATACTTTTAATTGGACAGGCTAACTCTTTCTAAGTTCTTGTACTGTTTGATTACTGATCCTACAATGACAAAATAAGTTTTCAAATGTAATGATAGTTTTGTCTGGTAGCAATGAATTATGAAGAGTTAATTATAAAAGCTATCAAATCTGTTTTTCCTTGTACCATTTGATGATTAAATTAGAAAGCCTCTATATTTTTTAATTAGTGAATTAAAACTCTACAGATGGAAGGTGTTGCCTTACTTTTTTTTCACCCTTCAGGTGAGATAATTAGGTTTTCTACTCAATTTTAATCACAGATAGAGTTATTTTACTTCTTGGCCTGGTGCTATGAATCAATTCATTATAGTATAGCATGGATTAGTTCTTGTGGAGGTAACTGCAACTGTAGACATTTTAATAGTAAATATTCTTTATTTTTATTCAAAATGTGTGGAATTGAGCTAACTACCCAATAAAAAAAAACTGGGAGAAGACAAGCAGAAAGAGTTTAAACCAATGTTTTAAACAGGATTAACTTTGATCTACAACTACCATCAATATATGCCACAATTTTTATACCATCACATATAATATGATACAAGCTTGTTAAACATAATTCCTATTTGAGGTATTGCCGCATTCTGAGTAACACACAACTTGTCCTCCATTTCTTTATAAAATTGCTACATTCATTAATGTGGTATCAACCACTTTATCACTATTTTTTATGAAACAGGTTTTCTTTAAAGATTATTTTTTCAGTAAAATTCAAATGCCCTCAGAGCCAGAAGGTGAGGTGTTATAATTGCTGTAATTGATTTTGCTGAGTTAAATTTGAGATTTTAGTTAAGACTATGAAGAATATCTTTAGGATTTTGTTTTCACTTTCTCATCATAGCATGTGTTTCAGCTATGTGACTCTTTTCTCAAAAACACGCTCTACTACAACTACTGTTTCTCATGTTTTTCTTTGATCACCTGAGCTATATAAGACAGCATGACTATTTTATGTTGCAATCAGTAGGAGATAATCCTGTCCAAGAGAAAATTCACTTCTGTTTTTGGCTTACTAATGTCTTGATTTCAGTAACTAAAAGAGCAACCTGGTGCAATATTCCTCTAATCTGTCTTTTTTTTACACTCTCTCTCCAGACTCAGCAAGACAGTCCAATATCATCATAATGTTGCAGACTTTTAACTAGTTTTCCTGCTTGATACTGGATTAACTTGTGATTCTGTATTTTCCATGCTCAAGTTCCAACCTTTTTTCAAGGGCACAATATGCCTAAAATTACCAAGAGAATGTGAAGTTTTAACTGAACAGAAAGCCTGGAGCTCTTGTAATGCTTGCCAAGAGTGGTTGAAGTTGACTACAAAAGGAGACCTTTTGGTTTGCATGGATTTGTATTCCTGACCTATCTTGTTCTGATCACCTCCTTTTTCATCACCAATTGTATTCAGCTATACTCTATTTTATTGGGCTACGTAAGCACGGCAACCTGGCTGTTGACTCCCTGCTGTGAGTTACTCAAGATACTATTTTCTTCCTGAGAAAATTCTGAAGAAATAAATTAAATAAGAAAAGAACAGTGAATATCAAGAATGAATTAGACCAGATAAGATATATGCAACCAGACTAAATAGCCAAGAATTGAAACAGAGGAACAGGATAGGTGAAAGCTTTCCAGATCGAAGAGGGGAAAAGAACAGAGGCTTGGGAATGCTTGGCTTGTTTTCACACCTGCCCTGTCCCTCACACTTTCTTCTGTTATTTTATTTATTTTCACATGCATTTCAAATTTTTAGTTTGTTATACATGAAAAATAGAATTTCCAGTGGTGGTGGTAGGGAGACAGATTTTGTTCTCTTTTCAGGTACAGCAGAAGTACATTTATTTTGAGACCCTCTTTTTGAAATACTTGGAGAATAGTTTTACAGACTAAAGTGATTTAGACAGAACTTTTGAGACAGTTCTGAACTCATTCATTTCAGCTCCCTGGACACTTTAGGACTGGCTCAGTACTCCAACAAACTGTCTTGTCTTACCTCCTGTCCTGTACATGCCTATACATAGATGCAAGAAGATTTATATTCATCTTACACTGTAGTATATGAGCCCTAGATGTGTAGGTGTATGTGTATGTTAAATACACATAATTTTAGAACAGTCCCTAAGGGAGTATCTTTTTTGAAAGGTACCCCTAGGAAAAGGATTTTATTCACAATGTTAATTTTTTCTGCAGTTCTGTTGTATGTTTCCTTGTTTCTGTCCATAATACAATGCTAAGTTTATAGCTATGATTCAGAGAAAACCTAATGATCCCTTTGAGGACACTCTCCCTTCACAAAAATGTTAATGCAACCTTTCAGTACTTTCAGTAATTAATTACAATTTCATTTGTTATTCTCCACTTAAACATGGACCAAGAAAAATCATTTACTTGCTCCTGGACTGTTGTGATGTCTTAACCCGAATGTCCTGATATGGCATGTCATGATGAGGAAAGGGTTCTTGGACATTTCCATAGAGACTGTGTTGTTTTCTTGTTTTGTTTTGTTTTGTTTTGTTTTGTTTTGTTTTTTTTTTTTTTTTTTTTTTTCCATGGGAAACTGAAGCTAGCTGCTTTCTGATTCCTTGGACTTGCTCCCAGATTACTGACTGCTCACAGCCATTCTCTGTTTATTAAAATATCACAGTTAAAAAATTCTCTCTAAGGACTTTCTGAGGAGTAGAAACTACCCTTGAACTTGAACTATGCTATAATCCTGCAAAATATCTGTCTTTGTGTAAGTGATGGCCAAATGTAAGGGATACCTCTCTACCTGTACTATGCTAACTGTTGCCAAGAATGGTCAAGAGAGGTATGGGGAGAGTTGGAAGCCCTGAGCTAAATATGCTGTCTTCAAGGCACTGTGATGCCCCATGACAGTTAAATGTTTTGGGAGTTCCCTCCTCAATGTACAGAGCCATATGTAGAAAATATGGGGTGTATCTCAGATAAACCTTCAACTTCCAATTGTAGTTTTTTGTTTTTTTTAACACAAGCATTTGACTTATGTACAGACTTCTGATACAAATACTCTGATGTGATTTGTGTGCATACACAAACATGTATACACCCTCAAATAAGCCTAGCACATTGGTGTATCCAGCAGCATAGCTATTCCTTCAGTGTGTATTTTCAGGATTCTTGACAAATTTTGGCATTATGATCATGTGTCATATTCCTGTAGCTATGAAGCTGGCTTCCCCCAGAAAGCTCAGCAGTCTTTTCACAAAATGTTCTCTGGTCACACTGGGAGCAGATGGACAAGCCCTGTGGAGAAGACACATTATCCTCAGCAGTTCTACCAGAAATGCTAAAGTGATACTTGTTCTTCTTTCAAGTATGAGCTGAGTGCGTTGTCATCAGAGGATTCAGTGATGGACTGAAATAAAAGGTCCAACTTTTAAAAAATAAAATATATATTGAAATAGTTTAAGTACAGACCCAAGAGCTCAGAAAGATGTAGTATAAAAATAATAATGTGATTTAAAAAAAAAGCAAACTGTGAAGAAATTTACCTGACTTAAATGTTCTTTACTGGTCTGCAAAATGTGATGTTAAGCAAGTAAAATAACTGTAGTTAGCAGATTAGTTTGTAATTATTTGTGTATGAGTATACGCAGTGCAATATCTTTGCTTTCAACCCTACTCACTTCAACTATGCACAACTGCTGTAAAACAAAGTCCATGCCATCTACTGCAAGCACCTAAAAGAAATCAATCAATAGAAGCAGTCTTTAGATAAAGATCAGAAAAAAATGTAGTAGAAACCTTAGAGATTCTTTAAAGCAGTTACTAAGAGAAATTGCCTTCTGAGCTGATGTTTACTATAGGTTTTATTGTGCCTTCCTGCACAACCTATGCAGAATTCACAGGTCACTTAGAGTAAATTCCAAATGAAGGGTCTTTCCACTTTCTATATTTGTAATAATCTTACTCAGAAAAATTTTGGACTTTCAAGAGGTGATGAGACCATCACTGCAGTCAGATGTACATAAAATAACTTCAGTGTGACAAGGTTCTTTGAACACCTCTGATACTTTAAAAATAGTTAGTCAAAAACATTGGGTTTTTATATCAGGGGGAAACCAGTGACGAGTGGTGTCCCT
>NW_010286341.1:0-52019 GCF_000700745.2 Antrostomus carolinensis
ATTCACTACACTGCTTGCCATCTTATGCTTCAAATAATATCAGACAGATAATATAATTTAATAATCCCTTCCAATCCCCAACATTCTGTGATTCTGTGTGATTCTGTGTGATTCTGTGATTATTCACTACACTGCTTGCCATCTTATGCTTCAAATAATATCAGACAGATAATATAATTTAATAAAATGATAAAATAATAATTGTATATTTATTTATTAGTTAATTATTATAATTAGTTTAAGGATAATTTGTATATACAACTCCTGAGAATGAGGGCCCTCATCCAGCTAGTAGTTTCACATTATGACAGGTGAAATCATAGATACAAATGTAACCTCTGTGTCATCTTCTGACACTTACTGATGAATAGCAGCTAACATGACAGAAATTCATGCATAAATATTTCCCAGACCTTTAAAGTAAATTAGGAATGATTACAAGGAATAAAGGCAACCTCAGTGTTACTGGAAGGAGGAGCTCTGCAATTCACTATTAGCATTAATTTCCTGTAATAAGACTGGATTTTTTTTGTCTCTTGTAAATTTGCCAAATGCTAAACATTTGGGTTGATGTCATCCATGTCAAGTACCTGCCCTAAAGTTTAACTATTTCATAGACTTAACCCCACATGGCTCATCTAGGTATGAAAGCAAGGCCAGGTTGCAAATATCTTGTGTTGCAATAGTAAGGAAAAAAATTCTGAAGCTCTGTTTATTATTTCATATTTTATATGCAATATATATTTTATTATTACTACATTAATTCCTACTGTTATATGCCGTATAATTCTAGCATCTGTGTTTTTGTAGTGAAAATTTCAAGCTTCCTGGGGAAATTATTTCTGTGAGAAAGTGCCTTTTGACTTGTGTGGAATCTACGCAAATGTGTCTAAGCCAAAAACTTTTGCAAGATCCTATGTGCTTAGCCTGGCATCTAAAAGCTTTGAGGTACTCTATTATTGTCAGGAAGTGACTGCTCTTAGTTCTCTCACAGCTCCCACTGCAGCCAAGGCAATGCCATTTCCACAGAGAAGCCAGACATGAGTGCGGCTGGAAGGAGGACGGAAGTCTGTTTCTCTTCTACTAATAACTGAGGAGGCAACAAAATATCATATGCCTCAAATGTCTTTTGGTTACAGAGAAAGGAGTAGGCTGTGGCTTTGGAAGCCCAGGGAGACAACAGCTGGGTTAAAAGGAGATAAAAGTTGGAGGAAGAAAAAGGGAATGGAGAACAGGAAAATGGAGAAAAAGCAGAGCTATCTGGACTGGGAACTAACGAGTTTGATGGAAGGAGAGATGAATTTTTGATTCAGATGCTCTGTTTAGCAACATTAATGAAAGTTTGTATATGTAGGGGTGTAATTTTCAGTGTCCTGGTCTCTCCCAGGCAGGTGTATAGATGGATTTGAGATTGTTTTTTTTGCCAAAAAGGATTAGAATTTGCTTCTCCAAGAGCATGATAAAACTTGCGTAAGATCTTACTGACACTGTATTACTCTAAGGAGCTCAGGGAGAAATTGCTCCTGTGATATGCTCCCATGAGATCACCATTTAAACCCAGAAAACATAAACAACACTGTAAGAATGCAAAAATTTAGGCATTTACATTGAGGTGACTAATTCTGAAGTGTTTAAATAACAATATGGTACTCTAAGGATAAGTTAGAGCTTTGTTTTGCTGTAAATGTTTATTGAATGTAAATGTTTATTGAATATTTAGAATATTTATTCTCTCACTGTATATTCATTTTCTGCTAGCACATACTTAGAATTAGACCTAAGCAGAACAACACTGGGGAATGTCCCGTGTTGGAAAAGTAAGCTGATAGAATCAATTCTGCTTGCGAAGTGCAATGTTACATTTAGTTCACATGTAAACCTGTAGGTGGTGGTGAGTGGGTGGATAGTTAATGGTGAGATTATGGTTGAAATATACTTCATAGTCCTGCCGAGATGGGCACTTTGGGAAGTGAAAATTCTCTTATTACATTTTCTTCTCTCTAGTCTGACCCTAGTAAAAATTAAGCCTTTATATGTTTTGTTTGAGGTATCTTTTCTTAGAGACAATTGCTTACTAAAAAGTCCAGATGAAGCAAGCAACTTCACCTTTTGCTTTTACTGCATTTATGTCTGAGTATAATTAGGCTGGAGTTTGTGAGGCAGAAGAAAAATAGATACATGTTCATACCTGAAACAGAATGTTCTCCTTTCCATTCAGCCTCCAATACCACTCTCAGGGGATCCTAATGTTTGTCCCAGATCTTTAATATGAACATCTATTTCCTTAATCAGCCAGAGGTGTTACCAGTGTTAAGCCAGGAAAGCAAGTAGCTGGAACCTGGGAACTATCAGAGCAGAACACCGTGTGTGTTTTCAATTGAAAGGGAGCTGAGCAGAATCTTTAATTTGCATGAATATCGGTCAACAACACCTGAAATTATTTGAAGGCAGTCTTATTTTGAGTTCTTACCTGCTTCCTTAGTATGTGTCAGGGAAGGTAAAAAGGGCTACAAAATCTCTTCTGTTGAGACTTCAGAAATCGTTGCAAACATTATTTGATATGATAGTTTCACCTACACAAGGATTGTCACTAATCTTTACCAGGAAAGCACATAAAACTGCACATGGAAAATATCCCCTTCTTCACAGAAAGCTTTTAACATTTGCTTCCTTTGAGTCCAAGGCAAGATGATCAGTTAGCAGAGTAGCTTATTTTGATGTCAACTGCCACTCAGACAGCAACTTCAAACAAGATAAAACCTCCCGAAAACTGCCTTACTAGATCCTGTAATTGGTTAGCCTTTAGTTTTTCCAGAGCTCCCATTTCCAAATCTGCACTTGACAAAAAATGCTTATTAGACAAAGAAAAAAACAAAACCAAGCAACCAAAACCTTCAGTAACACTTTTTTTTTTTAATTTATTTATTTTTTCAGAAATCTGCAAAGAAATCATGAATGAATATGACTGACTGGATGGCAAAACATAGCTACTGCTCAGGTTCAAAAAAGGAAGGCAATCAGTTGTAATAGACACCTAGAACTGTGTTCATCTCATCAGTTCCTTAGGCTTCAGATGAGAAATCCTGTTTCTGATGGATATATAAGGTTGTCTAAGCACATATAAATAAATAAAAATCTATATATAAAATAACAAGATATGAGAAGCATTATTTCTGGTCACCTAAGCACCACATGGGCAGTTGCACATGTATCTTGTCATATTTACTGTGCTCATATACTGTTCAAGTTCTCAGGCTGACATGGAAGATAGAATTCTATACTAGACTAGCTTAAATCTCACAGACGTTTGATGTCATAGCCATTAGTGTAGTGAGATGCTGCACACTAAGTCTTTATTACTGGGTTAACCACTTCACTGGAGGAACTGCATTAGAACTGGAGCTGGAAAAACTACTAAAAATCTATAGACAAAATTTGAGAGATCTACTTCCATAAAAATAAAACTCTTATCAAGGAAGGGCTCTTCACCAATTTTTTTTCATATTATTGCCATCCACATAGCCTTGGAATTAAAACATTTTTTCTCACCTTAAAATCCATCTCAGAGTTACTGCTATCATGCAAATTAACTTATGCAAACACAAATTAAGCTTCTTGATACTTTGGGCAATGGTATTTTCACAACTGAGTGTGGCACTGCCATAGTGTCACAGGGCCACGACACAGGGCCTTGAGTATGCTATTAGATTTTAACCATTTTTATCAGCTTCACTTGGAGCATCCACCTACACATCTTCTAGGAGCTTTATTTATCTCCCGGGCACCTAGATCTTGTCTGAGCTAAATTAGAGCTGACCCAACTTGCTGACTTCCTAGATGAATCATCGACCTACATTGTAGGTTGCTTTGTGTTCGATCCCATTTTTGTCCATCTCCTGTTGTTCATGACTGAACTTCCTGAATAGACACTGGACCTCACCTTGTCTAAGTCTGTTCAGATACTGTGGGACTGTGACCTTGTTGATGAGGACACTATCTGTGCTATGGTGGTCTTTGTCTCCCAGCTTGTCTGTCTTCTTGGAGCAGCCACGCTCTTGCTGCTCCTTAATGCACAGCTCAAAATGTTAATAGTCCAAGTATTGCTGCATATTGAAGCACAGGTGGATATTTGGAAGATGAAACATGATAAGGTCATGAAGGGCACTAAACGCTACCCCTGCAACTACCCAGAAGTTGATACTTATCAGACAGGCCAGGTATCTTATACTAGTAAGTGTATTAGAACTCCTTCTCCTTTCCAGCTTTAGTGATGTTTCTGTTTAAAAAAGACTTAATGTGAAATAATAAACTGTATTTTATTTGTTTTCATAGTATCTATAAAGTATACAGTCATCCTGTAAATAGTAAGGATGATTTAAAGAAAGAGATTAAGAATGTCAGCATCCTTGAAAAGTTGTCAGGAAGTTGAGCATCTTTGTTCAGCTCTTCTGACTCTTCCATTTCTTCCTCACCAAAACAAAATTACACTGCTATAAAGGTCAAAGCACCCCAGACTATTACTGCTATAGATTGGTGCAGTATATTGCAGTACCACAAACATTATATACACTGTAGTGAGACTTCCTGGCTTCTCTGTGTTGTATTAAAAAAAATAAAAAATCTCTGAATCAAACTCTAATCTTATCTGTATTCTATATAAATCATAACAAAGTATCCACAAAAAAATTTTGATGCCATATTGAGAAAAAAATCCATATATATGTTCTAGTCCTTCCTTTTCCCCTAAAGGAAAACATTCTTCAGGTGAGGCAGATTTGGTGCTGCAGTTTGTCAGAAAGAAAAAGGAATGTACTATATACAGGAAAAGGAATGTATTTCCTGCTGCTTAAAAGCCTGAAATTTCCTCTTCAGGGGAAGGGAGGAACACACAGTTAAAATTAAAAGACCTCAAACCAAAACCTAATCTGGCAAAAATTATTGTGCTCATCTTTCATTCCTATTTCTGATTGGTTCAAATTTGTTGATTTCTCTAGGGTATTCATTATATAAAAGCTTTCTTTAGGAAAGTCTAAAGGAGCTATCCCCTCATACGCAGTATCAGTTGTATTTTGCATTAGATTCTTTTGCCTAGTTCAATAGTCACTGCTATGGTTATTGACAATAATTACTACTATTATCACATTAATTATTTTTATATTATTAATTATAACCATAAATAACAATCATGAGGCAAAATTCTATTACCTTACTCAAATTGGAATTTACTAAAAAAATGTTAATCTAATCCAAAGACGTGAATGAAAACACAATACAACCTTGTCAGGGTACTCTTATGATCCAAAGCAAAGGAAATCAGAATATTAATGGCATGATAAAGCCATAGGAATTAATGAATATATGATAGAATACCTGATATAAATAAATTATTATTGCAACATATGAGAGAAGATACCCTATTCTTGGGAAAACAGGAAATGAAAGAGTGATAAAGTAAGTTATTTCATATCATATCAATGAAACTCCTTTAATGTAACTTAAAAAACTTTAAAAACAAATTTTATAAAAAGAAAAAGAAACCACAACTTATTTTTGATCTAGTAAGTGTCTCAAACAGGCTTTTTATATTTTCAAAGTGCCAAACTTCTTCAGGTTCTCCATCTCTATTGCTTCTTTGTATTCGTGTTGTGTTTGCATCACTTCTTTAACCTCTAGCACAGTTAGACATCAAAGGGCACAGGGAAAAGCTTTTGTCTTATAGGTCATGTTGGATTTTGCCACACTCCATTCTTTCATCTGTAATAGAGGAGGAAACTCTTGAAATACAAGGACAATCTCTTTTTTTTCTTCTCCACATAAATTTTTGTCTCTATAATTCTAGGTTTTTCACTTGCTGTGTGAAGGATAGTCCCTTTGTGTGAAGAGCTCTATGGCTAGTTAGGAAATCAAAGTGCTGGGTTTTGGGTTTTTTTCAGGTGGAAATGGCTATTTCAGAAGAATTCAGAGGAAACAGATCTGCAAAGAAAAACATGGGAGCAAGTTTTAAGCTTCCTTGGTAAGTCCTACAATGTGCAAATTTATTCTTCAAGAATCTTTCAGATAAATTCAGGTTTCCAAATGTCTTGCTAGACCTATTTGAGACTCAGAGATGCATTCTGGGATGTAGTAGATATAGTTTTCTTTCCTTAACATTTATTATTTCTGCCATATGCTTCAAAAGTTTATAAAGCTTTATTGCTACCAAGTTGACTATGCAATAGCAGTAATTTCAGGGTTAAGGGGAGAAGAGACAGCAGTTATTACTTCAGGGCAATGCCCTTTAATTGCTGTATCAGAAATTCATCTTACTTTCTCTGCTTACTGAAAATTAACTGCAGTATTATTTCCCAAACTGACCTTTTGAAGTTCAAATAGCAGCATTAAGTATTTCCTGATACTGTCAGCAAATATTTTAAATCTTACTTATGTATTTCTGATTTCATATTACTAAGAATATTTTTTTAAAAAGAAAGCACTTTTACATATTTTATTTCATCTCTTTTTATTCAACAAGGTTGTATTGGAGCTTCCTCATGTGGAATGAAACCAAATAAATACCCTGTTGCTACCAAGGGAATATGATTGGAGATTTTTCGTGATGCCGTATTGGTTACTGATAAGGTTCTTAGAGTTTCTAGGCAAATCAAGCCAGGTTAACCCAGGAGTATTGACTCTTGGAAACTGTGAAATCAAAATACATAACTAATAAAAATTAAATAGTTTTCCCTTGGTCTACTATTACTGCTAGACTCAGCTATTTATCTATAATTAGAATGAATGTAACTCAGTTCTACTACTTTTACTTGAACTTAAATCAATAAAGCTTTTTGTGTCTGGAGGAGTACATTTAGATTACAAACTATGCCTAAGTCTTCTTTTATAGTAGCAATCAGCCTAGAAAATAAGAAAAATGGAAGAGTGGGGACTAAAAGAATTTTGAATGAAAACGCAGGGTAAAATAATGATCTTCTGGTATTCAGAATACTTTATAAAATTAGTCAGTATGCCATGTCACTGCAAGAACAACTGAATCCAGACAAGAATTCAGATAGGAATGATCCTCAACTATTTAGGAATTATAACATTGTATTTAAATATGTGAGATAGCCAACCCTAGCTTCAAAATACTTGGCTTACATACAGTTTATGTGCATGAGGCTCCCTGTAGCTACAAAACCATGTCAGGGCATTGATAATAAATACTGAGCTTTAGGCTGCTATGGCAACAATAATAGCAATAGAGGAGTCAGCTAATTTTAGATTACCTTGGGTAGGTCTACAAAGATTGCGCTTAAGCTATTGCTTATGATAAAAGCAGAGTCTTGGATCACTTCAGCATTTTAAAATATTAAGTAAATTTTGAATGCCCGAAAGTGATATTTAGATGCATGTGATGTGTTACTGGATGTCTGAGTAACTTCAGACGTTTTTTCTTTGCTTTTTGCTGTATATGCTAAGGTATATTTCAGTAATCAAATGCAAGGCATAAAAAACACATTGATTTGCATGACCGTTATTGATACCTCAGGGAAAACCAACCTGGTTGAGTTTTTTTTCAGTATTTAGTAGATTGAAAATCCAATAATCTCATTGACAAGAATGTTAATGTCCATACTTTTCCCTGGGAATCAGTGAAATTTTTCAAATTTGTGTAATATTCATAGGCAATAGTTATGACATGAAGATGGAAACAGAGCGTCTAATTTTTACACCAGTGGGGAATAACATAGTGCAGTGATGGAGCTCACCTTAAATTACAACAGATACATGTCACAGAATTCTCTGGTCTGTCCAGAATGATAAAATACCTTGTTCAGGTAGACCCAAAGATAACTTCAGACCTTCAGTCTGCTTTTGCTTTCCCTGTATTGCTGATGGCATGTTGAAATTAGAATTTGTTTATAGACTGATATTAGTAAACTCTTATACTGAGAATATTATCAGAATATTATCAGGTTTTTTTAACTATGGACTGATTTAACAAAATCTACTTGCAAATCTGAGTTATCTTAAAGGTTTTGATGAGCTATATGTGCTTCCCATTTTGGATGGTGCTTGAGAAATTTTTAGATTGAGGGGCCTAAAATAAGCATTATCAAGGCAATGCTTATTTTAACTTAAACAGAAGTTTGCCTTGATCTCACAGCTGAGAATAGGAGTGATTCCCTTGCTAACAAATTAGCTAAATAGTCTCACTTTACACACCTTATTACCATTTCATCCTGGGTTAGCTAAGTAGCATTGTTATTACATAAGCTACCTTGTTCACAAAGAGTTGCCTTTTAAAGAGGACTTATTTTAATATTTTCTAAAATGAGCAGTACTTGACTTTTACAAAGGCAAGCCAAAAAAAAAAAAAAAAAAAAAAAAAAAGACTTTATTTATAAAAGGCTTCCATTAGAGCATTGCCTGTATACATGCTGCATTTCCACATGTGAGTTCCAGAGCCTGCAGAAGACCGTCCAGTGCAATACATGCTAAATGGTTCAAGTGGCAATTGGTGATAAACAGCACATTGTTAGAGCAGTGAATGCAATAATGTCCACATTTACAGTACAAATACTTGAAGATTTTGCTGAATATTGGAAATATGTCAGTTACTCTTCCTTATAATAAGAGCAGTGGGATTGCCACATTATCATTTAGGGGATTTTTTTTTTTCCTTTTTTTTCTTTTGTACAAAAGGGTTGTTCCAGTGTGTTGGAATGTATTCTATAGCCTTTGAGGTAGACCTTGACTAAACACTTTTAAAACTATAACATTAGTTCAGTTCTGGAGTGCTGGATCTGGTGACACTGGTGCTCTTTTTCAGTATCGTTGTTTGTTCCCGTTTTACCTGCAGGGAAAAGGTGACAGGAGAAGCAGGGAAGTGATTTTGCATGCAAGAAAGGAGGAGACGAAAATCTTGTTGCTCAAGAAAAGCAACAAATATAACTTTTTTCTCATTTTTTTACAATGTGTTTGTTCTCTTCATCTTGCTTCACCAAGCAGTCTTCTTATAGATTGAGGATGGTCCTGATGTCTTTTTGATAATTATTTTCCTGATACTGCTTGAAAAATGTGGGTTAATCATAGATATCTAACAGGAAAAAAAAAAGTTTTGAAAAAAGATCACTTGGGTCTAGTGCTGATAGAAGAAAGGAGTTTCACAAATTGGGTAACAGAATGCTCATTAATCCAACTTTAGGAATAGTGTAACTGAAATATATCAGAATTTGATGGAATTTATGTAGGAATAGTATTTTCCCTATTTGAGCTATTAGAACATTTTAAAATCTCAGTTTTTCAGAAACAGGGTTATATGTGAAAACATGAAGGAGACAGAAGGCAAGGTGGATGAGTGTCACTACACAATGCAATTCTGAAGAGTGTACTGACTACTGAAACAGTAAGTGCACAACATTACATTAGAAGGGAAAATGTATTCTTGTCTCAAAATTAGCTTAAAAGCTACTTGCATGCCTATGAAGCTTCCACTGCAGAATGAAAAAATCAAAACTGATCTTGTGTCAGCAAGATAACACATTAGGCATATTGGAGCAATTCCTTAACTCAGTTGTTCAGAAAGCAATGTGCACCAGCAGGTTGTGTGGGCAAGCCCCAGCACAGCAAAATGGCTTCAGCAGTTATCAGAAAGTACAATCTGATATTTTCCTTAGCGCATGCTTGGAGGACCTGCAGAAATTATTAGGAAAATAAATATTTACCTCTTTGGAGGGATGAGTTGTAAATACAGGCTGACAAACTCTTATGGACTAGTAGCGTCTGTGTCTTCTCAACCAGAAATTGATAGGAGTTCTGCAATTAGGTTAACACAAGCAGCTACTGAGTTTGGAGAACATAAGCAGCAAATTAAAAGGTGAAGTACAGCTGGTAGACTATGAAAGAAACCCCTGAGATGTAAACCTGGCTTCTGTTCAGATTTTTTTTCTGTACAAACTTGTGCAAGGTCACCTCTCTGTATGCTCTCTTATTTGTAAATTAAAAATACCTGTCTGCCTTGGATTATTTATCCTGAAGATTAATTAAAATTCATACAAGCACTGACAGAATTTAGTGTTGCAAAAATGCTAGAAGAAAATTTGTAATTTTGATAAAGAGGAAACCTATGATGAATAGTAAGAGGAAACACCTCATACTAGACAGCTAATGTAGTTGGAACTGACAAAGTTTTGGTTAGCCTTTGTGATGGACTGTTTTCCTGAGTCTTGTACCATTTTTCTGAAGGATCAAGGTTTTAAGAATTATTATTCCTTATTTTTTTCTTGAAACAAAGCTATTAACTGCACAACAAAAATGCACACTATGGAGATTTTAATGAGAGACTGGCTTATGTTCATACTGTAGAGTTTAATTATGGCTTTAAATCATGGGTTGGCTCAAAGAATCTGAGCAAATTTAGTATGGGAAACTGACTATCAATTACAGTGGAAAAGGAGACCCCATTTTCCTTAAGTAGTCTAACTTGAAAGGAGTATTTTCACAGGGGAATTTCCTTTGCAGACATTTTGACTGTTTCCTAATCAGAAAGAGGAAGAGGAGACTGACTCCTTAAATATTTTTCCATATGCAAATTTATGGTTCAGGTGCCAGCCACAGTCTGGGCTTAAATTTTTGCTCCCAAATAGGAAGTGTATGTAATGTCTGTAATTCAAGTTGTTACTGGAGAGTTTTGGTTTGTACTTATTGGAAATTATTACTGTATGCTATGGGTAAGTCTCTTCACCTCCTTTGTTGCCTTGTGACATGACCTAGTGGAATTATTTAGATGTTTGAAGTAGATTCTTGTGTAACTACTCATAGAACAGTGTCAAGGTGTCTTGGTGAAAACACAAATGAGATTCACTGAATACATCTAGGAATATTCAAACAATAGCACTACCTGCCCTGCCAAATTAGTGTGGTCACCTAGATACTAAACGTTGCAGACATAAAACTCAATGAAGGAGGTAATGACTCTTCGTAAATGCAGTACATTCATAAAGGCACTTGTGATGGTTCTCAATGCATACCAGTTAAATCCTAGTTTATTTTCAAGCAGAATATCTGATTACAATATTGAAAGATTTTTCTTTAGAACACAATTTAAATTTCTTGGAGGCATCCATTTTGTTATTTTGAGGTTATTGCATAGCATCTATGCATATATAATTTCCAGGTAATACTGCTGAAAAAAATCTATTTTTTAAAAGAAAGACTGAAGAATCCACTGAGAGTTTACATTTGATCTGTTCTGTAGTGTTTTTATTTGCAATAAAACTAGTTAAAAAAATAGTATCAGTTCTTGGTTTTGAGAAGAATCAGTGCTTTATAATAGCATTTCAGCTTGCTTCCTTGCTGCATTTTTTCCTTATATTTCCATGTAATTGTACTGTAATGCACAATACACTGAAATAAAATTGAAATTGTAAGAAAATTATAGTGAAAAGTCAGAAATCTTTTTCAGCAGTAAAAATGTTCTCTGTTAATTCAGTTCAAATACCAAGTAGTAGCACTTTCTCTTCATTTGGAAGGTTAGTTGAAAGAATATTTGGGTTTATCATATCTGAAAGTCCTAACTGTGCTCTACTATCATTTAAATTCATTTTCCTAGCTGTAGATTTTCAAATTCAATTCAATACTAGTAATCTTTTAATTGCCTTAAAGGATTTACTGTTTGCTTTTTTCTTCTTACAGGGTTGTCATCATCACAACCTTATTTAATAAAAATAAAAATATGCAAACATGGGTCACTGACAAATGAAAACAAAACAAAACAAACCAAAACAAAAAGCATTTTATTAAGGCTTTGAATAAATAGTCAATAGTTATCATCAGCCAGATATTTAATTTCCATCTTGATCTTATCTCATATCCTTTTCTTCCAGCGGAGAATATCCATACATGTGAGTGCTTATCTTATAATTAATTCAGCAGTACTCATTTCCAAAGGCTCCTTTCCTCCTCCACAAATGATTTTCTTATTTCTTTGCTTTAAATTCCTTTTGGCCTAAAGTTCTTTGCAACCTTTTTCTTAGTGCTTAAAAGAGGTTCTACATTTTTTAATAAATGAATAATTCCTTGGTAAGCTTTTAAAATAACTCAGACATGCAACTAACAATTTTTACACTCCCCACATCTAACATATGCACCCATGAATTATTTCTAGGTGTGCTACCAATTCAGAAGTAGCTGAAGTGAACACTTACAAATGGTGGCTGAGTGAGTTTTGAGCAGTGTTCTTACACTCTCCATAGGATTCATGCTTTGTAAAGTGTTTCTACATGAGAACCGCTGGTAGACAGATGTTTGTGTTACGGAAGGTTAAGGAAAATCAAGATTCTGTCAGATCAAAGGGAAATGAATCCCAAGAAACATCCTATCTTTCTATATATTGAGTAAAAATCTACATATTACTGTGACAAGTGTCCTTGCTGATTTCAAATAGATTAACATGCATCATACGTACATGTACATGTGTATGTATGAATTCAAAGATAGACTTCAAGAGTGACAGCTAGAATCCAAAACTGAAGTTTTTTAGATTAAAGTTATTAAGCTGAATTTAACACTTGGCTTGATCCTGAAAACTAAGATGGAAAACGGAGCAGGCCTCTAGATGACAGAGTTTGTGTATGCAGAGTGCCACATGTCTTGTCCCATAAATTATTTATAATTAATTAATTGCAATTATTGAATGTTTATTTGCTTGTATATTTTGTCTCAGTTATGTTAATTATCATTGTTGGGCAGAACTGACCTCTGTATAGATGTAGAAGTTTCCTTTTTTTTTATATGCTTTAAGTAGCAACTCATTTTCCTTGTGTCCTGTGAAAACATGCCTTCCCCTTGATTTTTCTGTGAAGTCTCATGCAAATCTGTTAATTAGTTTCTGAGTTCCAGTCAATTAAATACTGTCCTGAAATAGTTCTGTTTGGAGTCTCATGGTATTTTTGGCCTCTGCAGTGTAAGTGTTAGACTATGCAGAAAGTCAAAAACTACAGAGCAAAACATTAGTTAGTCTCTTTGGGTTACATAATTATTTAGTTACCTACTAAAGAGGAAAAAAGCTCACTAAAAGAGAAAGCTTTGCAACAACTGTGTGATATAGCATGTGTCTCACTAGTTCAAGCACTATGATAATAATAAAAATAGATATGCAGTTTTCTTAATGTTGATATGGCTCTAGGGGTTTTTTTTAAAGATAATTATTAATACGGCATAAGTTTTATTTTTGCAAACACAGTCTAAAGTATTTTTGAAACTTACTGTCTCTGCACTTTTCCCTAGTACAAAGCATGGTATTCGGTTCACATCAGCTTAACATTGGTGTAATCAATTGTATTAATCAGTGGATTAACTGATCTATTTGTAGCTGAAAGGAGGTATAGCTGAGATTCTCTCAATAACAGAAGATGTGGACCTTACTCTGTTGTACTATATTTGAGGAAAGAAGAAAATAGACTGAAGACAGACAAAAAGCTTTCTGTTGTACTTTGTACTAGGAAGCAATGATTTTATGACTTAAAATATGAACAGAATCATTAATAGCTCTTGCATCTCACCAACTCTGCAAATTGTAATGGAAACCCATTGATCTGACTTTTTTCTTTCTTTCTTACTTGTAGTATGTATGTGTTTGACAGATTTTAGTATTATAATCCACTATCATTGTGGTCTACCATAATCTGTTACCATGTTTTCTTATTACTAAAAAAGTGAATTAGAGGCACAGTACATTTTGCAAATACTGACCTTCCTCTCTGTTATGTTAATAGAAATGGGGAAATAACTAAGCTCAAGAGAGTGTAGTTACTCTGATGAATGAGAGAGGACACAAAATTCAGCTTGTGAAAATTTACCCAATTTTCACTGGATAACAAACTTCTACATCCATGTTAGAAAAGAAATTGTTCTCTGCCCTAGTGAGAGCTGGAGATTTTTTAATCATGGCAAGGAAGATGTTCATAATTAGTGTTTTTGCCTTCTACCTACTCTTTTTTGAGACTTAGGCAAACTATATTTACATCTTGTGAATGCAGGCAAAAAGTTGGGGTTTTTTAGGATTCAACATTACTGGTGAATACTTTTTAAATAAAATGGACACTTCTTTATACATTTGCATAGTGTCTGTCTTTATTTTGCTTTTATATTTTAAAAAATCCTCCTTCTGCCTAGCTTATTGACAAGATCAGGATACTAGCTTAGGAACTTCAATGGCTGAAAAGCTGTTCCCTAAGCACAAAATCTAATGAGTTCTGGTTTCCTGCAGTTCTGTGTTCTTTCTCCTTCCACCACCACTGCAATACTTCTAGCTCCCCCTCACCCTGCACAGCATCATTCTCTTTCTTCTATTTCTCCTAGCTCCTGCCGTTCTACAAGCAGGATGCACTGTAGCTCGTTCCAAGTCAAGTGCTGAGAGCCATCTGGCAGAGTTAACAGAGCAGGTAAGTCTTAAGCTGTTTAACTGACTGTGATTGGAATATAATCCACTACCATAAATTAACTTGCAAAACTCAAACAATGCTTTGGAAAAATTACGAGTTTGTTGCAAGATATAGAGTTGTCCATCTCAGAAATGGAGTTTTAGATTCAGATCCTGAAAAATAATTTCAGATATATGAATAACATTGGGAGTCATATAACGTGAGGAGTTTGGTTGTACAAAGTTAATATATTTCATGAATTTATTTGTTAGAAACAGCATACGTGTTTATTGTAGTTACTATTTAAATCTCAGCAATGTTATATCACTTTTTTATCCTTGTTAGTCAATGTATGCAAGTAATTGTTTTTCCATTTTCATTTTAAAAGTTAGCATATTCTCGGCTTATGCAAAACATATAAAGCTCTTCAGCTGCCATTCTCCTTTTTTTTTAACTTTTACGAAATATTAAAATCCAACCAGACTTGTTCAAATGTTCTGTATGTATTTTTTTACTTGCAAAACAGGTGCCATTTATTTTTTATATGTCTTCTAATGAATGAATTAAAGTTTCCCAATGAAATAACTTGATACATTGTTATAGAGAATTACAAATCAAATATTCTAAGTAGTTCAATTGTCTTTCACATGCTTCTTTAGCCATTGTCTCCCAGCTTGTATCTTGCATTGCTTTCTTCTTGTTATTTTTTAAAATTGTTTGCCTTCTTTCATTTCACTTGCTGTGATACAATGATTAAATATTCATATCAGTGTACAAACAATTATTTAAGAAAACATCTGATCTAAATGAAAAATTAAGTTACTCATTTTCATTCTTGATTTTATTACTGATATTTTGAAATTTCATGCACTTCTGATAATAATATGGCAATAAGTGTACTAGCTATATGGGACAAATTCCATAAATTCTTGCATTTAATTTTAGAGTCAGGACTAAGGAAACTACTGAAAGTACCTCTTATAGTCTCACTTCGTTATCTTTAAACTATTATATATCTTTGGAAAGCCTAGCTGGCAAGACTGCATTATTACATTGAGCTTCAAAGTCCTTGTAGTAGACCAGTGGAATTGGACTGGAATTTCCTGTGAACACCAAGGACTTTGGAATTCAGTTCTAGCTTTTAATTTTATGAGTGTACAGTAATCCTCCTTTCATTTCCTGAGGTTTTGTTTTGTTTTGTTTTGGGAGGGGTTTGTTAGGTAATATTGAAACTGCGAAAGATATAACATTCTTTATTGTTTGTCTTCAATAACTAAATAGTCTTAGAATAATGCAAAATTTGTACCTCAGTTACTGAACAAAACAAAGGCAGCTGCCATCACCATGTTTTACAGGATATGGATATCAATTTATTTAAAATGCTTTCTAAAACAAATTGGAATGCACTGTGCTATAACTTAAGTGTGCTTCTGTGTGGTTACTCAGGAAGCTGTTAATAAAAAAAAACAGGAAAAAAAAAAAAGTAATTTTACTGGTACCTGCGGGAAAATCTAGAATAGTGGTCATTCATATTAAATTTATATCAACTTTATGAGCTTTTTGTCATCTTGACACATTTATGGAACTGTTAAATTTTTGCCGCCTGTGGGATGTAACGTACTTGATGTGACCCCACTTACTAAATCGCGACCATGCAAGTAACGTTAATGACATGTCATTCAAGAATAAAAAAGAGCCACATCTTCTGTAGTTCTAGAGGAAGGACATATTTGATAGAGAAATAGGTAAAGGAAATAGATATTATGATCTATATGAAGAAGATACTTGAAAAGGGAAAGAAGGAGAAATATGCAGGCATTTAATCAAGTATCTCACAAAACTTCTCCTGCAATTATTCATGGCTGATAAAACAGGGTATGACTCATGCTACAATAGCCTAAAAGACTTTTCATTGTCCTGACATCAGACCTGAGTGGACAAGTGGATATGTAGGATTTGTTATACATTTTAAATTTCCGTATTAATGTACTTTTTAGAAACTATATTTTCCACATATATACATTGTATTGAAGCATTATATTATTACTGTGTTGTCATCACTGCCTTAGAATTCCCATGACCATTAAGTTGAATCAAATCCAATTTAAATACAAAATTTTTTTTAAGCCTAATTTATTTACATTGGAACCATACTCCATAAAAAAAAAATGCTAGTATCCACTGTAGTTCAGAGAGATCAGTTATGTTGATCTGTTATATTATTCTATCTAGAATAATTCTAAATTAGGATTCCTTATCGTTGATCAGAAAGATTCAAGCTCACCAATAATCAGTTCATCATGACATAAGTGGTTGTGCATGTGAGCTTTTTACTTTATTTTTCATAATCACTAACTGAAAAACATGAAGTAATTTTCAAAAAATGAATATGTTTATTTTCATACCTTCATATTCTGTAGAACACATGGTATTTTTGGATAAAATTTTAGGGCAGAAGGGAAGACTTCAACTTTAAATATTTGTTTAAGAACTTGTATAACAAAGATATTTTGTTTAGATTAAAATTAAAAGTAATACAAAATTTTCTTGCCAGTAATTTTTTGTTGTATTACACCAAGCTAAATGGATGTATATTTGAAATTTTAGAATTACTTTATGTGTTTATTTTCACCAGTTCATTTCTTTTTCTGTGACAGGGCTCATTCTTCTGATAGAAAAATGTATTTTCTGTTTCACAGCCAAAAACTCTGTTTTTACTAGGCACTAACTGCACAGTCATGCACGTATTGCTGAAGCTGTCAGTAGGAAACATAGGAAATATAGATTTTTAGCTGATCTAAAAATCTGATGGTAAATATTCACATTTCTAAACATAATACTGTATGGTATTTACTGAACTGAATCATAGCCATGCAGATTCATAACTTGTGCTTTGCAGTGTCCGAAGTTCTTCCTTTTTACATTTCGTTTTATGTAAAGTTACCAACACCCTGGTGGTTTTCCAATATTAACATTGTGAACCTATTTACCTTGACAAACTGGTGAAGAAGTTTACAAGACTGTGTTCTGGTGAGCATTTTTTTTTGCCCAAATGAAAAGTATGGTGAGTATAGCCTGTTCTTTAGTATTTTATTACTTCAGTTTTCTAAGTGAAGAAATTCAATGACATGTGAAAACATATATGGGAGTTAATTAAAGTTTTTGCATGTTGGGTATAGAGAATCCACCTTTCCTTATCCTTTCTCCTTTTCTTATGGTCATTACTGCTCTTAAGACATAGAAGTGCTCACAAACAATGAAGCCCAAATGAAGACTTTTTCCACAAAGGCATACTCTGTCATGTAGACAGTAGGTAACTCTCTCCCTCCCATAAATTCTGGAATGTCTCTATAGGTCATGAACTTTAAATCTTAAAGAGGTAAGTACATTCCAGCTATGGAAGTGTTCAAGGCCAGGCTGGATGAGGCTTTGAGCAACCTAGTCTGGTGGAAGTTGTCCCTGCTTATGGCAGGGGGATTGGAACTAGATGATCTTTCAGGTCACTTGCATACCATTCTATGATTCAACAATTAAAGCAAAGCAAAACAAAACAAAAAATAAAACAAAAACCCCCTAGTAAATATTTTACAGTTAAGTATATCTTTGCTTCTTCATCCAGTAATATTTAATAAAATTCTGAATGTAGTACAAAATGCACTTAGTATCTTTTCAGTGTCGAAGATAACCAGCTATGACTAATAGTAAAAGTAGCCACAAGGTTTTCTCACTAGAGAAAATTTTTTATGCTAAACAGGCAAGAGACAGGCAACCTCCACAAATCTGGTTTAGTCCACAAATCTTCTTGACAGATCATAAATTATAGCATCTAGAATTTTTCATCAGGGAGATGAATGAATGGAGCTGAAAACAAAGGTATTAATATTATCACATCAAAGGTATATTTCCAGTCATGTGTCATATATTACACATAGCACTGAATTTAAGTTTCTTTCTTTCATTTATGTAGCTATATTAAAAACTTAGAAAATTACTTAAGAAGAGCTGTGGACATAATTTTTATATTAAAGCCATTTTTACTATTACTTCTGTGCTTATGTTATTTATTAATATAATTTAACTACTTTTATTTTTATCCTTTTTTTGGGGTTTCTTGGTTGTTTTTCAAAAGATGCGTTGCACATTCAGATAGGACTGTTTCTCTATGTAACTTTGGGCTTAGTTTATGAGGATAATATAAGTACTTTTAATGAAAAATGAAAAATCTGTGTATTTTTACAAATAAAAATAGAATACGCATCAAAACTAAAGTTTTCTACATGTGCATCCCTGCGTTTAGGAACAGAAAGACTTTACAAAAGCTTCCCTGGTTTTTTTTCAGATGAACTATAGAATTTCCAGAATGATTCTGCTCTGGGCCACATCTGTCTCATGAGGGTCAATAATGAAGGTAGAAGGAGCACAGACCAGTGCAAAATTATCTTGAAAATCCCACCAGAACCTTGTTCAGGTTATAAGGTGTTAATATACTAGGTAATCCTGTAGATAGAGCAGTTACTTTGTACTTATGACTTACTCTAATTGAAAAAAAAAAAAAAACAACAACAAACCCAAACAACTGTATTTAATATTCCAGATGTTAGTAACAAATATTTTAGAAAATAAGCAAATAATTTGAGTTTTACTTGCTTAGTTATATGTGTTTGGAAAATTATCCTTCCATGTTTCCAGCTATTGTGGGCATTTTTAACACTATATGGGCTTAGTTACAGTCTTATTGATGTAGTTGTTGTAATAGTTAAAAAGCACATAGTATATGCTTGGTGGAAATAATATATTTATTACAAAAATGCAAACCACTGAAGAAAATTAACCACAGGCATTTTAAGGCATGCACATCACACATAGGAATGTGAGATATGGTACCTTTAAAATGTGTTACTGTCTTACTAAGGATTACAATGTCAGCAATGTGCAAAAATACTTTATTGGTTGCAATTGGTGCATCTGAAAAAGATTTTTATCCTACATAGCAAGAGGTGTCCTGTATAGCCCAATATTAGGAAGAAAATAACTTTTAAGTTTAGATTCATCTAAAGGAGCAGTTTCTCTTCAGCTGTTGACTCTGTACCTGACTTAAAAAATATAATTGGAATTCGGGGTTGGCATTTGCATTAGAATGCCAAAAAATTCTTATGAGATATTGAAAAATGTCTGTTCTGAGCAAAAGAAAACTGGAGACACTTTTTCTGTGACCTGGCCTTTTGACAACTATATCAATAAGAGCTTCTAGTTCCAAGAGTCACACAACATTCCAGCTATAAGGAAGTTTATCTATTAGTTTTTTCAATTTTTTTCTAGTTTGTGCTCCTGCTATTTATCCAAAGCCATTCAGATGAGACTTCTCACTAAGGCAGATAAAGTATTTCATTACAATTTCCATTATCATAGAAATAGAGAAAAATCATTCTGAACTGAAAACTATGTCAAAATATTTAAAACAAATATAAATGGCAGGAGTTGAAATATTTAGCTCATTCATTCTGTTTAGGTCTATTTTTAAAGCCAATGCTTTGAAATCTACTTGTGGTTTTTAAATAAGCCGTTCTGTCAGGGTATTCTTCACTTTCAGGATGTTTTATTTCAGCTACTCACCTGTCTTCTCATAAATTTTGTTACTAAGGGGAAATAGGTATTGAACTGTTTGAAAGGGGAAATCACCTCTTCAGGAAAAAGAAGGAAAGCTGCAAATACATCCACTTTTCCAACACTGTCTTGGTATCACTTACAAATACCATGATAAATTAGTTATTTTAGTGGACTTTTCAACTGCTAAGGAAAGGAGTGTCATGACCATTTGGGGTGAAATGATGCAAGTTAGTGCAGGAAACAGACTTTTATCACTTAGATATTGCAGAATCAACAAATAACCAATAAAGATTAGTGGAAAAGAAAAAAAAATATATCATAGTTTACTGCCATTCTGAGAATAAAGATTAGATTAAGAAAGCTCAAAAAAATTCATTTCGAACTTACTTTCTGCATTGTATTAAATTATTCTTGGTCAGAAAAAAAGTTTTTAATTTTAATATGAAATGGGAATTTGTGTGGGATTGAGCCCATTGTTATCCTGTAGCAGCTAACTTCTAATGGAGGAGCTCATAGAACTGTATGAAATCCAGGAGGAAAAGTCCTAGTTTAATGCATTTGAAAGTACTTATATAAGAGCCATGCAAAAAATATATCTAGAGCAAATCACTTTGTTTTCAAAATTCCTTTCAACAACATATCAAAACCATGGGTTTTTTTTTCTGAAAGAGTAAAACACTTGGGCCCACAAAACTACTAAGAGTATGCTTAAGGAGTAGTGCCAAACTAGAGCCAGTATTTAACATCTTAAGCAGGAAAAGAGCTGTAATTCAGTGTGTAACAGAACGGAAGAAGCACATGCAGTGATTTTTCCTTTCTTTTTGCTTGGTTTAAAGAAAAAAACCATGTATTTTAGAATAACATTGACCTCATGGTAAATGATGGAGATAACATAAGTACAATCACAGTATTACTGCAAAATTACTACTGTCCATTATAAGCCATTCATTCTGGTGAATGAACCACAAAATCAAAGTTACATAACTGCTATTTTTTCACTTCTACAGCATTAATGCCAAGGAATATAATTTCACTGAGTGCCTGTTGGAACCAGTAAATAGTGACAAGCCTTTGAGCATTCAGTGTCAGTTTTGAACACTCAGCACCTTGCTGAGTGCCTCGCAGGTTCATTTTCTATCTAATTCTGTAAATTTTGTCATATGTAGGCACATCATGTTATACTTAAATTAGAGTTATATGATTCTGGAGCAGTTGAGTAAATCGGAGTATTTAGTGTACATCAAGTTTAGACCTTGATCTGATTCCTAAGTAAATAAAAGTAAAACTTTCTTGGAATTTCATCATCCAAGATCAGGCACAATGTCTCAGTTAAGAATGAATTTCAGCTGCAGAGGTGTTATTTTGTCATCTAGTCGAACTACTTTCACACTTTCAATTGGAGACAAGTTAATCCATGTGTATTTGGAAAAAAGAAATCATTTTGAAAATAAAAGAAAAAAAGGAATATGAATGAACACTTGTATTTTTCCCAAGCAACAATACTGTACTCAAAGATTTGCACGTATGTAAAGACATGTTTAAATTACGACGGCCATATTAAATTATAAACACAGAAAAGCAAAACCCTATATATCACAAAGAGCTTAGAGGACACAAAAATAAGGAACTGCAAAAAAGAGAATTTTTATCCTGATCATTAATTTGTGTTCTCACTTTGTCATGCAAAAATATTTATTTGTAAGGAACACTGGCAAAAAAACCCAAAAACCCTACTTTTTCTTTTCTTACACAAAATACTAACTGCAATCCAAATCAGTTAATGTTAATACCATGTGTAAGTGGAAATTCCCTTTTCCAGGACATTTTCTAGGTTATACATTGTTTCAGAGTTTCAAATGACAAGTCTGATGTAAATACTAAAGTGAATGTTTATAATTTAAAAAACTTATTTGTCATGTTTTAATAAATGGTTAACCAATATGCTGTCCCTGACAATGAACAATCACTGTTTCTTTTTGCTGAAAGAGGGAGTTGTCTGGTACCGTAATGCGTGATGGAAGGAGGACAAAATATAGATTAGATAAATGTGAACTTGGGGCTTAGTTCTGTCTTGCCTACTGAATTATTCCACTGGTTCTAATTTGTAAGGCAGAACTTGAAATTTAGATCTTACATGCAAGATCTCACTTTCTAGGCAGCATTCTGCCTAAAGATACTTTCTATGCAACTGCAATACAGGAATCAAGCTGCAGTATTTCTCCGGTTCCATATTTGTTTGGCACTAAGCAATAGTGCAGGCTGGTGGCCAACGGCCCATATACTTGCTGAATACATGAGCTTGGCACAAGTAGCTCTAACAATACAGAGTGCTCTGCTCCTTCCCTTCTTTCATCTGAATTGCATGGTGTGGCTGGTTCAACAATGGTATGATTATTTAAACCCCACAAGCAAAGAAAAAGAAAACAATTGAGTAAATAAATTGTGAGTAATAGATGACGATCTAGTTCATGGTGTGCTGAGGCAAGAGGATAATCTACACTGTGCATGCAGGTAAGGTTTTATCACCAGATCAGGGGCTTTCTGTTCTCTCAGAAATATACAAAACACTTTCAGTCCTTCTGCTATGACAGAGGAGTGATGCATGCTGGAGGAATACATCTTCTCCACTGAAAGGGTTATCAGGCAGTGGAATGGGCTGCCTAGGGAGGTGGTTGAGTCCCAATCCCTGGAGGTATTTAAAGGATGGCGTGATGGGGTCCTCAGAGAGATGGTCTAGTAGTGGATAGGTATGGTTGGACTCTGTGATCTCAAAGGTCTTTTCCAAACAAGCGATTCTATGATTCTGATTCTACCCTCTCCAAAGAGAGGGCAAAAGCCAGGGCAGAGGGTCAATTGAGTGTGTGTCCTTGTCTTATGCAGCAGGGCTGGCTAACTGTGTCCAGTTCTGGGGCCCTCAACATCAGAAGGATATGGACCTACTGGAGTGAGTCCAGAGGAGAGCCATGAGGATGATAGGAGGGCTGGAGCACCTCTCCTGAGAGAACAGGCTGAGAGAGTTGGGGCTGTTCAGCCTGGAGAAGAGAAGGCTCTGGGGAGACCTTCTAGTGGCCTTCCAGTTCCTGAAGGGGTTACAGGAAGGCTGAGGAGGACTTTTGACAAGGGCATGGTGTGATAAAACAAGGGGTGATGGCTTTAAACTAGAAGAGGGGAGACTGAGATGAGATATGAGGAAGAAATTCTTTCCTGTAAGGGTACAGGAAAAAGGGTACAGGCCTAAATCTGGCCCAGATTGCCCAGAGAAGCTGTGGATGTGCCCTCCCTGGAATTGTTCAAGGCCAGCTTGGATGAGGCTTTGAGCAACCTGGTCCAGTGCAGCAGTGTGTGGTAAGAGGCCTGGTAGAGCCCTTTATTGCTGTATTTGGAGCAGCGTGTTTTCAGATGCCAGTATGTTAAAGGTGGGATGGGAGAGAGATTGGTAGGTGGTGAATTGTTTTTGTAGGTTTGTTTGGGTTTTTTTAAGAGCAGAGAATAGTAAGAGGATCCAAAACAGGGATTTTTCCAGAGCAGTCCTTCTGCATTGCTTCCTTGACTTTTTTTGGTTGTAGAGGCAGGAGCTTAGTCTTATGTTTCATGGCAAATCACTTGTCCCCCTGAGAGGTGTCACGCATGTGGCCTGGGGCTATGAAGTGGTCTCAGTCCTCTAGAAGGAGCCGATGGATGGATGTGATGACAGCAGAAAGCTCAGGAGCCTGACTGAGCTGCTGCAAGGAAGGAGAAAATGTAGGAAAGTGCATTTGTAGGGAAGTTATTTGGTTTTGTTGCAGGGTCACACAAAAGAACTAGGGTGGGAACCACAAGCCTGCCCACTGAACATTGTGCAGCATCTGTCCTGGAGGGAGATGTACCTGCTTTAATCTCATGCTCCTGCTGTCACAGGCTTGTGAGAGGTGGGAGTGAGGGCAAGAACAGCCTCCTGCTCTCTGCCCCTTCTCCACCAGGCTGCTCAGTGCTGCCAAGTGCCCAGCTTTTTGCTGGGCCTTGTCTGCTGCTGTCCTCAACAAACTGCCCTGGGCTTTCATTTGAGTTGAGGACCTTCCCATGCTTCTCACTGAAGTGTGTCCAGAGAAGAGCAACAAAGCTGGTGAAGGGTCTGAAGCACGTCTGATGAGGAGTGGCTGAGGGAACTGGGATTGTTTATCCTGGAGAAAAGGAGGCTCAGGGGAGACTTTCTCAGTCTTTACAACTATCTGAAAGGAGCATGTAGAGAGCTGGGGGTCAGACTGTTCAACCAAGTAACAAGTAATAGGACAAGAGAAAATGGCCTCAAGTTGCACCAAGGACAGTTTAGATTGGATTATGAGGAAGAATTTATTTTCTGAAAGGGTTCTTGAGCATTGGAATAGGTTGCCCAGGGCAGTGGTGGAGTCCCCATCCCTGGAGGGATTGAAGAGTTGTGTAGACATAGTGCTTAGGGACATGGTATAGCTGGGGACTTGTCAGTGGGAGGTTAATGATTGGACTTGATGATCTTAAAGGTCTTTTCCAATCCAGGCACTTTTGTGATGCTGTGAAAAGACAGATTGTAATGACCAAAGACTGTCTGCCTGCGGTAAGCTCAGGAGAAACTCTCTAGCCAAGCATTCCACCTCTGGCAGAGATGAGGAGAGGATGCCCTAGCAAAGGCAGGAGACTATCCTGAATTCCCAAGCACGCTTCTTCCAGCTCACAATAATTTATGCCTCAGGTAGTCATTAGGCCAATCTATTTTCTCAGCCTTTTTAAAAGTCCTTAAATTATTCAACTGGGTTTTTTAACCCATGTAAGTTTTTTAGTATGCACAGCATATTACAGCAAGAAGTTCCATAGATTAATTAAACATGTGATCATGCAGTGAAAAAAAATAAGCAACCAAAAAAACCCCCCACTACATTTGTTTTCTACTTGAATTTTTGTTTAATTTGATCTTCTATACCTCTCGGAAAATACTGTGAATTATAGTTTTCCTCTTATGTTTTTTAATAATAGATAGAAGCCCGTATTTTTTCCCATCACCTGTCTCTTTTCCAGACTGAAGAATCATGGTTTTAAACCATACCAGTTGCTTTCTTCTGGGCTTTTCCCAGTTCTTCCATAAACTTACTGAGTTTTAATCAGACTGCACACAATATTCAAGACACTAGTGCATCGTGCATTTTTGTGATAACAGGACAATATTTTCTATTTTGTTCTTTTCCTTATTGTTTCTTGCATTCTTTTTTTTTTTTTTTTCACTGTTACTGAGCTTCAAGGTGATGTAGTGAAAACTCCAAGGTACTACTCCTGAGAAAGCAGAGTCCATTGTTTTGTATGTGAAATTTAGATATTTTTTTCCATATGCATTACTGTATATCTATCTTTCTACACCTAATTTTATCTACCATTTTATGGTACAATTGCTCAGTCTTTCCCAACCCCCCTGCCCTGAAATTGGACACAGTATACTCCTATCATCACTATCCTGAATAATCTTATATTGTGAAACTTTGTTCTTCACCTTCCTAGACAAGTTGTGAATATACTGAACAAAACAAGTTTTATCACAGATCCTGAAGTAGTCTCTGCTCAAAGCTGCTCATTCTGTTTTCTATTTTTTGACCTTGAATTCATCCTTGCAGAACCTTTCCTTTTAATCTAGAGCTGTAAGAGGAACCTTCTTGAATGCCTTAGAAATAGACAATAGGTCTTCCTTTTCCATAGGCTACTTCATAACCGAGACATCTGGACGTTCTCTTTTCCTGATGAGTCCAAACAAAAGCCTGTGTTGAAACCGGTAGAGAAATATTTTCCTCTGTGGTCATGACTGCTGAAGATGAAAAGTGTACAGAGTAATACTAATGCAGATTTAGTTAGTCTTAAAATAACATATTTTATTTCTGAGATCTTCAGCCATTTGCGAAGTGTGTGTCAGTACAGCCTGTATGTGGTTGCTTGCATTATCCTCCTTTTACAATTTTACTTAGGATTCCAGCCAGGAAGTAACAAGTGGAGCCCATTTGCCCTTAGTTATTATATATCATAAGATATGCCAGAATGCTGACCAAAATGATATGTGTTCTACTTAATGTATAACATTTTGTGCTTAAAAGTAAAAAGATTTATTGACAAAATTATCTTACCAGTTTTTCAAGTTGAATTCATTCTCATCCATTCATTCTATTTTTTGTGGATTCTCAATATTTTCAGCTCAAAGGATGGACCCAAATTCTGCCCTCATCTTACACTATGCTGAATCCAATACATAATGGACTGAATCCAGCATGTGAAAAACACAAGTAAAGTTATCTTTCTTAGGAATTGAATACCTGTGATTATATGCTATTTTCTTTAAGGATGGCTGGGAAAATATATTCTAAACATCACTAACAAAACAAGGTCTTTGTTCTTGGTCAGATTTGAAGAGGGACAACTTTTGTGTGAGACTGATTTACAGTACTCTGAAAGCCATTATCTGCATCCCACTGTCAATTACTTTTTATTATTATGTATATGTATGTTTTAATAAGCATTGCCTTTTGAAATCAGCTCCTCCTTAGACCTAACCTAGGAATAAAGCCATAATGCTGAGTTTATGATATCTTGAGATGAGTGTTGCTATGGAAGTGATATTAACAGTATTAGACATCCAGCACTGTGGGCTGTGTAGCAGTAGAATGTGATAGAAACTGAAAGCATGGATGCAGTAGAAGCAGCTTTCATTTCAACACAAATATCTGATTCTTTGGAAAACCATCAGAAAAACAGAGGACAGTGTATCAGGGGAAAGTAAGTATATTCAGATATTACAGTTTATCTTGATTAGGATGTCTAGAATGTAAAAGAATAAAGTTCTTAATTGTCACACATTATGTTTTGAAAAAAAAAATAAATTTAAAGGTTAAAATCACTGCACATGAATTAATATTCCTGTTAAGAAAAAAAAAAAAAAGATTTTTTTTTAATTTTTTTTAATTTTTTTTAGTGTTTGATGTTGTGGTTATAGGCTTCTTTTTCTTTCATGTTTTCTTATTTTTTTCATTTTTTCTTTTCTTTTAATTTTGTTTCTTCAATGGAAAACAGACCAAGCAGATGGTAGCAACCTAGTTCTGTTCTTTTTTAGCTGTGATTATTTTCAGTGGCACTTAAGGATGCCTGGCTCTGTCTTTGGCCCTTGTATAGTAAGCCTGTTGATACTGAGTGATTATTGAGTAGCTCTATAATATATATTTATGTGCAATTTAAGGTATAAAATGAGCCATTGAAGTTTGTTGCAATGTGCTTAGATGCATGGAAAGATGAAAGACTGAAGAATAGATCAATAAAGTCATTACTAGATGGAAAATGCTATGAAAACATATTGGTGATGTACGATTAAACTGAAGAACAAAAATCATATACAATCACTGGTTCCAGCTTTTGACAGGAAACATGAGCCTTTAGGCATAAATGACTGAACGGCAAAATGCAGCTGCTGCCTTCATTTGAATAGCCTAAGGAAGACAGGAGAGCAATCAAAACATGCCCCAGCAATAAGCAATCATTTCAGAGCTTTAGCCGGCTTAAAAAGCAATAGCAAGTTAGACCCTGAAGAGTACTAGACAGGATCCTGTGATGTGGCGTTGCCAACCCCTTTGGAGGAGATATAGTGAATAAAAGAATATTCATGAGGAAAGGGATGTTCCAAGGGGAGTTGAGCAGCTGCAGAAACCGCAGTCTCTGCATGAAGCATCACATATGTTCCAGTTTCTGCAGCTGCCCTTCAGCTGCTGAAACACCCACCTTTGCCTCCCTCTTTCTGATCCTAATGAACACACCTCAACAGCAGCTCAGGACTGTTTTTATGTTCTGCAACAATTGGATGCAACACTGATAAAATCTGTTCGCAAGTGCGCATTTATTGCTCTTTTTTTTCTTTTTTATTTCATTTTGCTAAGAACTTAAAAAGTGAGAACATATGAATTGCCCTAAGAATATGCTGGAGCTGTAGAGCTGTGTGTGGTAACTAGCACAAATAAATTGTTGTTGTGAGTACAATTGAAGTACAACAGTGGTTTCAGGAGGAAAGAGATTCCAGAGGAGGTGCAAACCAGAGATAACACATCCTCACAGCATAGTACAGTGCCATTTTTTTAAGGGCCCTGGAGATAATAATAGCAATGGTCTAGAAACAATAAGACAATATTAGCAACACACTGTCCCAAATAAAAGTCCATTTTTATTTTCTTTGTGGTTTTGAGGCAGACTTGATCAGCAAGAGGTTGAAGGTCTGTATCATACTGCCTGGTGTATTTTGCAGGCATATCTGCAGCTACCTTTAATCTTACTGACATCAAATAAAGCAATTTTGGGGAAGGCAAGAACAGGTAAAACAGTGTAAAATATAAAAATAAATTTATCTACGCTATCAGAGGAGCAGATTTTGTTGACCTAACTCCAGATTTTCTTGCTTCACATAGCTCCATTTCTCTTCATTCACCATTCTCCCTTTTGTGGAGTTCCATAATTGCCAGAAATGAATGAAATAAAAAAAATCTACAGAGAAAAGTAAGTTAAGCACCCCCAGCTGTTTGCAGCAGCATGAGCTGCTACTCCATTAATTCCAATATGTATATGCACAGGCCTCAAGCACAGCCTTGCCCCAGCAACTGCTACGAATGCAGAATTATTGCTTATAATAAATCATGGTAAGCCAATCGGAGCTCGGGATACCCCGGTGTTTTGACACATGCTCTATTTGTGAGAATGGCATTTCCAAATGTTAAAAAACTATGGGATAACTTAATTTTGTTATTGTCTTTGTGGAACTTACTTTTAACTTCTGTCATTTAAACATTATTCTTAAAAAATAAAAAGGAAAAAAAAAAAAACAAAAAAAATGGAAAAACAATTGGTTGATAGTGTAAAGAAAAAGAATTGAAGTTGCCAGAGAAGTGTAGTGCCATTGTGCGGCTTTGCTTACACGAGGAAAAATTTAACCCAAGAACCATATGAACTTGTGAAAGTTTAAACCATATCTGTGTTGCCATTCAAATGTTTGTTGTTGCCTGCAATGAGTTCTCTATGACGATGAAACAAAAAATTACACTGTGTAGCAGAAATTGCTAAACTGACACCAAAGATATTGTAAGTATTTGTGTTGCTCAGTGAGAATAAATAAATAATTATCTTCAAATCTTCTTGAAAGGTACAGTCATCAGTCATATGCCACAATTTTTTTTTTCCTTAACAGATCGTTTCATAATGGCTAATAGAGTGTTCTGCCTAAAATTTCTTTAAAAAATATGGCCAATACCTACATCAGGTAATATGTCATACTTGGAGAGCATAAGTAAGGAGCTTTTCAGAGCATCCAGAATCTTACATAACTGTAGGAAATACACCAATGCTGATTAGTTTGGATTCACATAAGCTGAACTGAAGTCTGGTTTATAAAATAAACCTCGTTTTTAATTAAGTAAATGTCCTTGCAATATTTTGCACTATTTATGTATGCCAATTTAAATAACATCTTAATTAATTTTTTTTGATTGGAAGATGTGAAGGTATGAAAAGGTTGGTTTGTTTGGTTTGTTTTCAAAAGAAAGCTAAAAACCAGCTTCTGTTTGTTTGCCTTACTCTACTCTGCTATCTGTCAGGATCTAAGTTAGAACAGCTCCAGTTGCTTTAGCTGCAGTGAGAAAAATTCAGCTACTGTTTGCAGGTGGCTTTCAAATTGATACTGAAATTTAGTAGCATGTTTTCACTGCATAACTAACTAGATACTTGAGTTAGAACTCGCCTCAACCTCATCATCCACACAAAGGAACTAGGCTTTATTTTGCTTACCTATTTAAATGGGAATACAAGCAAGGGTCTGAGGACTATCTTCCAGCTGAAACCCGCTGGTGAGGATTTGGATAATGTCAATAAGCAAAGGATAGATCCAGTGTTAGGACAGGTGTCAAACTTGGCTGTCAATTACCTGTATACACTGTGTGGTGAGAAGCCAAAGTGTATCATGCAAGTCAGCACAATGAAACATTGGAGCTTACTGGTCTGCACAGCCCAGTCATGAAATGAGGCTAGGAGATAGTGAACACAGTGTTGTTTTGGGAATAAATAAGCCTGCCTGCGTGGGGTTATTACTAAAACTGTGCTTATAATTTAAAACCTTACAAAACTCTCCATACATAAAATCTGAGTTTTGCTCAGTGTATGGACAATTTCTACACAATGGAAGAATTCACATTGTTGGCATTAAACTAAAGATACAAGCTTTAGTAAATGCATCCTGCTAAAAAAAACAAGTAGCATGTGTAGTTTGGGAAGAAATACAAAATAATGCTGGAGAAATGTGATTGTTAGTATCTCTTAATAAAAACATTTTTTCAGTAAAATATAAAAACTACTGAGTGAAGTCAGTGGTAGAAATGCCTTTGGAATTTGAATGTGTATGAAACATAGGTAACAGGTAAGCTTAGGAAGTGTGGGTTAAATGAGGGGACAGTGAGGTGGGTGAAGAACTGGCTCAATGACAGAGCTCAGGGTGTTTTAGTCAGCACTGCAGAGTCTAGTTGGAGGCCTGTGGCTAGTGGTGTTCCCCAAGGGTCAGTATTTGGTCCAGTCCTATTCAATATATTCATCAGTGACTTGGATGAAGGGACTGAGTGTACCCTCAGGAGGTTTGCTGATGACACTAAACTGGGAGGAGTGGCTGCTACACCGGAAGGCTGTGCTGCCATTCAGCGAGATCTGGATAGGCTGGAGAGCTGGGTGCAGAGGAACCTGATGAAGTTCAATAAGGGTAACCGTAGGGTCCTGCACCTGGGGAGGAATAACCCCAGGTACCAGTACAGGTTGGGGGTTGACCTGCTGGAAAGCAGCCCTGCAGAGAAGGACCTGGCAGTGCTGGTGGATGACCAGTTGATCATGAGCCAAAAATGTGCCCTTGTGGCCAAGAAGGCCAATGGTATCCTGGAGTGCATTGAGTATGACCAGCAGGTCAAGGGAGGTTCTCCTCCCCCTCTACTCTGCCCTGATGAGGCTGCATCCAGAGTATTGTGTCCAGTTCTGGTCTTCCTAGTTCAAGAGAGATAGGGAACTTCTGGAGAGAGTCCAGTGGAGGGCTACAAAGATGATTAAGGGGCTTGAGCATCTTTCTTATGAGGAAAGGCTGAGAGAGCTGGGTCTGTTTACCCTAGAGAAGAGAAGACTGAGAGGGAACCTTATCAATGTCTATAAATATCTAAAGGCTGAATGACAAGAGGATTGGGCCAGACTCTTCTCAGTGGTGGCCAGTGATAGGACAAGGGGCAACGGGCACAAGCTGGAACACAGGAGGTTCCACTTAAACATGAGGAAAACTTTACAGTGAGAGTGACAGAGCACTGGAACAGGCTGCCCAGAGAGGCTGTGGAGTCTCCTTCTCTGGAGACATTCAAAACCCACCTGGATGCAGTCCTGTGCAACTTGCTGTAGGTGAACCTGCTTTGGCAGTGGAAATGGAATAGGTGATCTCCAGAGGTCCCTTCCAACTCCTACCAGTCAGTGACTCTGTGAAAAAAATGCATACATTTTCAGGTGAAGATAAAGCAGAGTCTTGCTTATATGATATTTTATTTTATGAATGGTATACCTTAGACTGTAGAAGTAAATTGTTAAAGGAAAACTATCAAAACTGGAACCATAGAATAATAGCACTAAGATCAGGAAGTAGTAATTATGCCGTTTATTTGACAGTTCATTTCTTTGTAGATAAAGCCAGAGCAGCTATCTTCTGATTAACCAAATGCTTTGGGTATAATTGATCTGAAAAAGAAAGCAAGCTTGAAAGAACATGGAAATTATCTGCATCACTTTCATTTAGTATATGCATGGTGCTAAACTTGCAGAAAAAGTACTGTGAGGGAGATAACCTGTGGTTGCTTAGCAAGACTCTTTGTCAGGACACATAAACTATGAAGCAAATTTTCACTGTATGTCTGCCTAAATGTTCATGCAGGAAAAAGCAAGTGTATGGTTACAGTGCAGGTTTTAAGTACTTTATTTATTTATTTATTTATTTATTTATTTATTTTTTTTTTTCTTTTTTTTTTTTCAGAAGAAAACGAACAACCTCTTTCCACCATGACTTTATCTTTATTTCTTTACTGGCTGTAGGCTAGCTAGAAAAAGACCAAAGGAGAAAATTGCAGAAATACCTTTGCATGCCCACATGATGTAATACATGTGTAATAGAAGGGTAAAAATTAATGTTTTTCTTCATTGGATGAAAAAGATTTATAAAATACATAATTTATGGCTCTATAATGTTTAAAACATTGGTTTCTGTAACACTAGTCCTTTGAATTCTGGATAGAAAAAAGTTACCCAAGTGACACGCCTCTGCCTTACTTGCTCTTAGTCTAAACTGGTTTACACTGTGGAAAACAACACAGAATAATTCTGGGTGTGATGCAGATGAAATGGAGTTAAATGAATCTCCATGCAATTGATACAGTTGTCAGAGCAACCACACTGTGGAATTGATCTGATGAGAATCAGAGTAGTTTAGTTTAACCCTGGCATTTAAATTTTCTCTTACTTACTTACAATCGTTGGTTTATTTCTCAAACTATGAAGTGTTGGCAACCAGCAATCCAAGGAGGGGCAGGGGGAAGGCTGGTGTAGCTCAAAAACATCATAGCTAGAAGTTAGTGCCCAGCACTGTGAATCTGGAGACTTAAGAAAAATTTACCTCCTATCAATTTAACTTGAGCTTTATTGTAGTTTGAGATTAATCTTGAATTCAGTGGCAGTTCTCCAGGTGACTACATATGACCTTGATTTGACTTTGGTGAACTTATGAAATTCTCTGTCTGTAAACTGGATGTCATCACTTTTTCTGATCAAAATCAATGCTGTGAGACTTAATTACTTGGTATTTTTTTGCTTATAAGGAACATGAGGGTCTTGTAACAAGAAAGCTTATAAACAGGCAAAGCAGATAACACCTTCATGAATATTGCAAGGGAGAAATTGTGGGCCAAATTGTTTAGTTCAATTTTGGATATGCACTAAATTGCAAGTGATGCCTTGCCAGAGTTATTTTGATACTCTCAAAAAAATTTCCTCTTGAAAAAAGATAATGAAAATATATGATTTTCTTCTGTGTTGGTGTTAGAAAGCTTTCTTTATCTTGATAAAGATTTATTTGGGTGTTGTAAGGAGACTGGAGAGAATACATTTCTCCTGACGATTGTTAGATTCTGGTACTGCCCTGATGTCCCATAATAGGATTATTATTGTTGTTGTTGTTGTTATTATTATTATTAATTATTAGTTTAGCTCTGTTGATTTTCATTATACTCTTTTCATTGTAATTTAATAATTGAAAGAATCTTTCATTTAAATTATTGCTTATATACTGGTATTTGAGATGTATATCAAACAGCAAGATATTGTGGGGTGTACATTGTGCCATAAACCTCCTAACTGGTTGATGTTACTGCATGTCTATCATACATCCTCTGTACTTCTTTGTTGAATTTTTCAGTGATTGGCTGGTGGCAGATTTTTTCTGGTTTCAATTGTGTTTTTTTTCTCTGCTGCATAACTTACTGCTGTGGACAGTGTAATTTACTGCAGTGATTTAAGTAAAGTTTTAACTGAATTTTGAAGCTGATTGATATATTCTAGTTATAGGAATCTCTTTAGATGAGCTGTTAAATACTACACTGTTACCATGGGTTCACTTAGAATGATATAGTAGTTAAATGTTGTAGAGTATGACCATTTCTACCAGTATTTCCTATTCTCTATATATCTTTCAAACTTTCTCAAACCAAGTAGAAGTTGTTTTTATCATGAACAGATGTCTTTTTATCAATCTAGAGGAAAATATGAAGCTATTTAGGTTAATTTGTGGGGGTTTGACCTTGGCTTAAGTAGGAAACTCATATTCATTATATTTAGGAAAAGTAATAAATTGATTGGAAGGCTTAGACTGTATCATTTATCTTACATCATTACTTTAAGAGTTAGGTTATGATTCTAATCAAAAAATGTCACTTTGGATTTTAAGTCTATTTTTATCACCCAGAACATCTTATCTGTCAATATTTGATTAGAGGTCCTTGCTGCTTGAGACAGCTTTTCTGTCTGACAGACAATCTGAAGCTCTGAGACCATCGATTGAAGCTTCATCTCTAGGAGGAAAAAAAGAAAAAAAAGAGCTAGAAGGTAATTTTTGATCACTTCAACCTGTGACTTCTGCCTTGAGCCCAATAGAAAGACTGAATTTTCCTGTCTTATCACTGCAAAGACAGACTACTCCGGTATTGATTTAGACAGAGAAGTTCAAGTAAGTTCCAGCTTGATTATTTCTTCATAACATCTCATCTAAGTTTAAGGGAAACTATCCTATTTTTTTTTTTTTCTTTTCAGCCTCACTTTTTCTCCTTTTAATTTTCAGCGCAGTAGGATATAAGTCACGAGTCTAACACAGACATTTGATATGCCTGTCCACAGCGCTAGACATACCATAAGTTTCTGTTCAAGCACTGTCTGAGGTGATTACATTATTACAATACAGTTACCGTCCTGAAGGTGAAAAAAAGGATAAAATTTCAGTCTAAGATATATATGTAAAATCAGAAACAGAGAAATTGATTGTTGTTGGAAAACCTGAAAGGTCTTTTATGCCCATCTGCTATAGTAAGAAGTGCTTGTCTAATCTGTTCATAAATATGTCTTTTGAGAAAAATTGAAGAATATTTCTTGGAATTGGTAGGAAAAAAAAATACTATATTTTATATTTTCAAACTTTCAGTTTAGTTCACAAATCTGTATTTGAAAGTAGCATAAGCATATTTCCCCACATAACAATTCTGAGTGCTGAAAATCAGGAATTTATTTAGATATTCACCATAAATGCAGGGGTAGATTTCTGCCTTTATTTATACAAGTAATTTTTTTATCTAAATGCATAGCTTATATGTGTTGCTCACTCTTCCTAGAAAGATAACCTGTGGGTTCTTCCTTCTAATGACATATTTGGATCCTGGATAAGATAAATTCAGAGCCTAACAGGCAGAAGTGTATTAGCTGACTATACAAAAGCTATTGTGCATATTTGATATTTTTGTATTCATATCTACTATGTTGAAATTTAACAGTATTCTAGGTTTGAAGTTAGATTTTATGTCAGACAGAGTTGTTGGTGAGAAGCTAAAAGGTGAAACTGCTGTGCCTAGAAATACTTAATATAGGCATAGAAAGAGCCATGCTTTTTTCTCTGGTGTCAGAATGAAAAGGAATTCATATTAGCCAATATAATCAGGGGCAGGAGTGGGCACTTGAGGTTGCAAGATATCTAAAGATGTAGGGTCAAACTTATTAAACCAAACATACTTGAAAATAAGAAATACAAACACTAAAAAAATGCCATAAATTTTTTACAAAGAGCTCAGCTCTGTTGATATTAATATTAACAGCCAAGAATTTGAATACAATATGTAGATAGCTGGAAGTCAACACAGCACTCAAAGGGGTTATTCCTGAATTTAGCTGTAAGGTTGCAGCAGTGATAGGGACCCTTTGTAATAGGTGTCCAAACAAATGTACATCCGAGATACTTACAATTATTAGATAATTCATATCTAATTAAGCTCTCCTTTGGGTTTCTGAACTACTGACCTGATTAATTTTGACTTGTAGCTTTGTCAATTATGTATTTTCCTTTTATGCATCCGTTTTTGAAGCAAATTCACAGTATGAGCAGACTAGTGGTTTGCACACATCACAGAAATGCTATCATCTGCCATAACCAGAGTGTTTCTTAATCATTCTTGTGAAATGCAATCTTGTGTCTACTTCAAATAATTTGAGATATCCTTGCTGATTTACGTGTAGATTAGTCTGCTTTGGCAAAAGCCTTGGAGAATTAATAGCTTAGATTTGTTGTCAAGAATGGGCAGCAAGTGTTGATTTTAACCAAACTTTTTTTAAAGCTCAAAGCAGTGAACAAGTAGAATGATCCCGCTAAGATTATCATGGTTCCAAAAACTGCCAGCTGAAGAGTAGCAGGTAACTTTACAGCTGACTGAGTAAACCGAGTAATGAGGTAACATTTAATGGCAGTCTGTATTTCCCATTTCCCTGAAAAAAAGGATCTTGGGTATTGTGATGGCAATTACAATTGCCATAGAGTACAGGAACAAGAGAAGGTAAAAGCAAGAGGAGAAACAAAATTAAGAGAACCTGTCTTTCTTTTGAAGAGAAGGAAAGCTCTTTATAGTGACAGATACACACAAAAATTTATCTAAGCCTAGTTTTAAAAGATGAACAGAATGACTACAGAGAAAAAAATATATATTTAAATCACTTTCATAACTGCAGAAATGAAAATGTCATTTTAAGTGACATATCAAATCTGCTGCATATTGTATTTTTAACAACCATAACAATAAGCAATATTAATTAACAGAGTTTAAAAAATTCCTATGTTTGTATCAGTAATTTATAATATGTTAAAATATGGGTGAATAAGCAGCAGTTAAATAAAGACCAAAGATCTTCCAGCTGTTGTGGTCTGGAGAGCAGGTAGAAGAATAACAAACAGTTTTCTTTCTATACACTAGAAAATCCCATCCTAGAAGAGACAGTCAGTTTGAGATTTTTTTTCTGTCTTTTCATTTGTTCATTGATGTGCCACACATTAGTTGTGAACTTCGGGAAGTAAATAACACCTTGATTGTTAATCATTCAATCAACCTTCACATCGTAAAAATGCCTAGGACATTTTTTAAATTTGTTTGCTTTTCCTGAAGAGATTCAAAGGCTTAAAATGGGATTGTATTCAGCAGATGAAGTTGTGAATTTCTTTTTGCTTTTCTCTATTTCCATTTGCATTGTGTCAACCTATTCCAACTCCAGAATTTCCAGCAATGTCTTTCCTTGCTCTTCTATGGCAAAAATCTCTGCTTTATTTGTTTCAAAAATATTTATTTTCAGATTGCATTGCAAGATGAGAAGGTGACATACTGTCATACATGGAGATTAAGGTCAAAATACCATTCAGTTTGGTTGACAAACTGAGCAACCCATGACCTGCTTTCAGACTGTTTAGCATTACAAATAGCTCAATGGTACAGTACTTTAAAGTAAAGCTCCTGCAGACTTCTGTTGTGATGTTACTGTTCAGTATGTCTGCGTATCAGGAGTGTAGGTCAGAAATCAGATGGTCACTAATTATGTGTCCATATTAAATGACCACCCATGAAAAGTCTATCTGAAATGACTTGTTCATTACCACATAGAAATTCAGTAGCTAAGGCAAGAGTATGATTTAGTTCTATGGGTTTTCATTCAACTGCTTTGACTATGTTGTTGTTATAATCCCAGGTTTATTCTAGGGACACTGATGTTGGGAAAGGAAGGAAGGAAGGAAGGAAGGAAGGAAGAAGAACTGAGACTGAGGAGATAGGCTCCTATTAGTGTTAATAGGCAGACTTGGATCTTGCACGGTCCTCGAATGCTGACAGGAAACTATATGGTGGCCTGAGTCTGAAGTGTTTTGGTAGAAGTGAAATTTATCAGTTAAACTGTCTTTTCTAAGGACATGAAGATTTTATTTTTAAAAGCAGGTAATTTGGACAAATTTCCACAGGCATGGCTAGATCATGCTTCTTATAAGAATATTCCCTGTTGTATTTGAGCTACCTGCTTTGAAAGCACGGAATTTCTATAGCTTTCAAATTAATAGTTGATGAGAATCAATCATAAATAAGAATTTCTTTTAATATTAGGAAACAAGACCCTTTCTCTAAACTGTTTTTGCTAAAATCAAGACAAAACGAAAAAAATACTAGGAAACACCAAAGGTGCTTCTCACAGTTCCATGGTATTAATATTTAATGATAGAAAGTAAAAGACAAGTTTTTTGTCTTTCTCCTCTTTTAGCAAAATATGCTGTGTTCTGAAACCCTTGAAGTGAGCTGAAAAACCTGTCATCAGTTGTTAATGAGCTTTAAATAAAGCCCATAATGAAGCCACAAAATAGCTTTCACAAAATTTCTCATCAGAACAGGCGTTTTTCATTCTCTATAAGATACAGTAAGAAAGAACTTTGCTGAAATTACATTTGCAATTGTTTCTTTTTATTGCAAAGCACCTTGTCCATCAGTTCAGTTCTTTGATGTAGTTTTTTTTGTTAAGGCAATTGGCCAGTCAAGTTTCTTTATACCTGTTGTCAGAGGCCCCATCTCTCAAATACTGATCTCTTTTATCTATTTATTTGAAAATGTGATCATTCAATTAAGCTCTCCACTATTGCTTTCAGTGAAAATTTGTATATGTGCATACATATATATATGTATGAATACATGTTTTGGTGTGTACACATACCCCGCTGTATATGGCACAAACATGCATATATAGATATACACCAAAATTAACCAAAATATTTCTGGTTATGATTTCTGTGTTCAAGAAAAGAGCTGTCAACTGTCACTATGTAGCAGCTGCTTACAGGTAATCAGATAAGAAAACTCTTAGCTTCGCTATTCTTGTGTGCAAAGATATATTGACATAAAGCTGGAAGGCTTTTACGTCACCAGATAAAAGCAGTTTAATTTAAAGGTAAAGAAGTATGTCAATTACATGACAGACTGATAGGACATGAATTATTTAAGGAAATGCCTGTCAGGTACATTATAAATTTAGCTTCCAGAAAGAAGATACAGGTAAGCATGTAGTACTTTAATTATTATATTAGTCCAGGTTTTAAGAAATCATATTCTGATGCAATTAGGCTTTTTAAAGATGTTTTCCTAATCTCATGTTATTTTTTTCATATCTTTAGAAATAAATCGCTTGGAACTTTCCAGAGAGTGCAAAGCTTCCTTATTTTTCCTTTTTAATCATGCTTTAAAATTTAATAAAGATTTATATCTTTTATTAAATGGTCAAAAAATTCCAAGAAAAGTTTATTATTCATTATTACATTTTGTCATATATCATTATCTATTTAATACTGCTTTTCTTTTGTGCAGTAAATAGCTATGGAGACCTGTAAGATTCCTGAAGCTTTAAGTCTCTGCATGGGTCATAATACTGTCTTCTTTTAATATTTGTAGGAAAATGCCAAGGTGTTTCCCCAAACGCAAAGGCGTCCTTTCTTACTTGCCTAAAACTAATTAGTAGGAATTTACAAGAGATCTTCTTTTTTGTGTATGAGAACTGAGCTTTTTGGAAAACTCAAAAACTTGGACTTGTCTAGAAATACCTTGCTATGCTTATTTAAAGTAAAGCTATGAAGTACAATTAAAAGGCCTCAGGACTTTTCCTGGACAACCGAAAACCAGAATATATTAACTATTTTGAACATCAAGGAGTTGAATTATGGATGCAGAAACAAAGTGAATATCTGTAGAGCTTCATGTTCATTTAAAATGAGAAATAATTATCTCCTCATCTTTTAAAAGTGTTCAGACCCTAAATGATCTGTGTTATATTGATGCACAGGAGATTCTGGTCTCTTGGGCAAACATACTCCTTCTCTGTTTTTATTTACATGTTTGAATACCTGACAGAATGTGAGTAAATGATAAAGTAAATCTGGTTAGCTGGGCTTTGGTCATTCCCCATTCCTTGCTGTATATAGACTGTATTTTCCAGGGGTTCAAGTTCAGTTTCCATATCTGTGAATGAGACAATCTTTTTTCAGATGTCTCATGAAGAAGTAGTCTTAACATTTTACTTCAAAAGGAGAAACTTGTGCTGAAATAGATTACTGTGTAGATTAAACTCTAGATGTATTCATATCGCTTCAGTCTTATTTGAATGTTCAGGTTCAGGAATAGCTTTCTGCTGAATCTAGTACTGAACTTAATGTCACCATGAGTAGTCAGGCAGCCCATGAGAGAACTGGATGACTCAATGGAAATATAAATGAAAGATGCCTGGAAAATATAGTGTTAATTCTTTCATCTTGTTTAAAGGAAAAGCATTTTTCTGACATACCAATTTAATGCCACTAGTTATGTGTTAGGAGCTCTCTATTTTTATATTTTAGAGGTTAGTAACAAAAAGGAGTATGTGAATTTTATATTTAAAAAAAATCTGTAAAAACATCCAGTGAAAAGTACTAAGAAAAAACAATAATTTAGTTAGAAGCATTCCTAAACCTCCAAAACTATTAGCAGTTTTACAAGTAAATGGGTTTATAATTTCATATACAAAATAAATGCTTGGCTTTTTTTTCCAGTAATATTAATAAATTCTTTTCTAATATCTGCTGAAGCTCACTTTAAATTTGACCAAGCTTTCTTTACAGTATGTAGTTGTCAACTAAAAACAAACAATGTGGGTTTTTTTTTTCAATATGTCTGGTTTTAATTCCCATCTCTAAAACCCTTCTTTTTAGTTTGGATCTTTGACCTTTAAGATGGCATTTTCCTTTCATTCTGTATTAGGTTTAATACTGGGCAACACATTCCAAACAGAATCAGTGAATCACAGAAAGAGATACATGATAAGACTACACAAGTAATATTTGTATTTGGTTCTGAGGTTTATAGATAAATATTCTGTAAGTTTGGAGCAATGGATATATCTTTACTAAGTACTACTTCTGTGCCAGTGAGATGGAGATAATTCCATAAAAATTTTATTGCATACATCAGTCCTCAGTTGCTATTATAGAAAATGTTAAATTTATATTCTCTAAACTGCTTTAAAGACAGTGTGAGCAGCATCTTTTTCAATACATGTGGGTGCAAATTCAAGAAATCAATGGCAAAATTTTTGCATTTAAAAGTGACATAGCTGCAGTTCTGATGTTGTGGTTGGAAGATGACAAAAGATATATAGTAGAGCTAGACCAATGACTAGTATTTTTTTTATGCATGAGCTTCATTGTTTTCTCTCCTCTGGCTAATCCACTCAGTGTCATTCCCAACTCGTCTCTATTCTCTTTTGCGCTCAGTAAGCCTTCTTTCCCTTTTATTATCAAAATCCACCCTTTCTGCCTTTCTATTCATATCCTTGTGGACAATTTGTCCCTTTTTCCTTTGTATCTAAAATTTGAATACTTGATATGTCTTTTTCTCCCACACTTATCTCTTTCTGTTCAGCTCTAGGTTTTTTGCCTTCTTATCTCTTGCAGAATCAAATTCAAGCCCTTTGCCACATTCTTCAATAAAGGATCTCGCCTCACATGTCTAAACTAATAACTGCCTCTTGTCCTTTATCTTCTTTTGCTTCACATTACTGGTTTGTTTTTCATTGCTACTCTTCTTGTTTCCTGTGACATGAATAGGCATTCTATTCTATCCTCTTATTACAAAGTCTGTCTAAAAATGCTTCAAGAAAACGCCTTATGCCTTTTCTTTCCAAAACTTTGTTCTTACGTTTCTGCAGCAAAAGTCTCTGAAAGCCTGTGCCAAGCAGTATTTCTTGTTAACAGCGATACTGATAAGTTAGCATGCTAAAATGAAGAGCAAGTAATGTGACACAAGACTGAACTGGTGACATGGGTTCAGATTATCTGACCCTGTTTTGGTTGTTTTCCCTGACCTGCTGCATTAGATTTACAGCTTCAGATGTTTTAGATGTAATGATTTACAAAACACAGAACATCAGCTGCCAGAAAAATGACAGAGAGAAATGACTAATGTCCCTTTTTAGTAGAGAGGCTTGCTTTTTAATTTTTTTCTTTTTACTTTACTCTTTCAGGCATGAAATATTCTATAGTATATTAAATGAATATGCTGTTGGTCTCTAGATTTTCATCAGTAATGAAGACTAAGAGTAAAAAGCCCTGATCTGAAACAAAGCCTAAATGATCCTTCCTACCAGAAGAGGTATTAAAGGAAACAGGAGAAATCTAATAAATGAAATTGCTCCCATCTTCACCTTTGAAATGACTAGTCTTAGATATGGCGTGCTCTGCAAAGCATCAGTATTCATGCCAGAGTAAACGAAATTAATAGTGCTGAAAAATGAATTATTTCGTAGCATAGGTTTTGGGTTTTGCTACTGCAGTCTTTTTAAAAGAGAAAATGAAAATTCATGAACTTTCTGCTGTGAATTATTTTCTTTTTTATAACATTTAACTTCACTAGGCCATCATTGTGCATGTCATTTCTGATGGATAAAATATTCCTGCAGCAGCTGTACAACAATATAATTAAACGTTTCCTACTTTTGATGGATAAATTACTGGAAATATTTATATGGTGGAACAACTGCATTAGCCACCATTTCTTTGTCTGGTATATTGCACTACTGAGCCTCATTCCTCTACATAGTATAACATAAAGTTGTGGGAAAGGAAATTACAAACAAGATGAAATAGCTAATGGGTGTCTCTTTAGTTTGGACAATGGGGATTTATTGGGGTGGCAAAATATTGTTTAAGAAGTAAAAAGTCTATTTTCAGTTTGCTTGAAAGGAAGTTAATCTATTTAACATCAAATTTTCAAACGTGATTTTAGAAGTGTGTCAAAATCTGAGATTCTCTTTTCTCAGGAAATTGTAAATATTACTGGTTTAACCTTGCAAAGTTATTCTTTAAGAATTTTATTCCACCACTCTCAGTGGGATCACTCAGTCCCAATTAGTCTTTGTCTTCTTTCATGCTCCATGAAGATTTAACTTATATAGAGCACAGCTTCAGTAAGTGGGGAGATTCTGTGACTGAATTAGAGATCTTACCAACCTAAATCTTAGAGACAAAGGGGGAACATGAAACATGTGGGATGCCTTTCCTGAGAGACACCCCAACAGCTCAAAGGAATGTATGTATTTGTATCCTGTGACTGGTAAATGCAGTGCAGATCCCTACCTTATGAACTTGGTGGATTTACACTGGGGTGGTTTTGTATTTTTTTGATTTATACCTCTTTTCTTCCCTTAGATGTCAAATTGCTCTTATGAGAGAAATAAAGCAAGTAGGGCTACCCTGCTCATTTTGCATTAGGAATACCTCTGGAGGACTGGTAAGAAGGAAGAAGATACAGCCATGTTGTTAGCTCTGCACCATCAGAGTTATCAGTTAATGCAGCAAGTTGTATAGCATATAACTGGGGATAATTCCTACTTCTATATTACAACATATGGCTACTGGTAGTTATAACTGCTTTAGTGTGCTGCAGATCAAACCTAGAGCCACTGTGGCATTACACAATTAACACAGAATGCATCAGTTAGGGCTTTAGCATTTGCTGTTAAAAGGAAACTACTGCAGTAACAGTATCTTGGAAAGCAGTGATCTGAATTATATTTGCAATAGCTTATGGTACCTGAGTGAGGAAAGGTTTTATCTTCCAGCTCTATAGATAGGCAGTATTACCACTCCAGCTGTTTGACCATTTAATTTAGCAAAACGCTTTGTATGTTCTTTCTCACTGTTGTTTATCCTTATTTCCCCTCTCTTCTTGGATGGTCAACTGTAAACATAAGTCTGCCTGAGTCCTGACCTGCAACTCATAACCTGCAGCTTTCCAGATGCAGAAACATCAGCCACAAGGACAAGAGGGTTCTATGAAAACTGGAATCAATGTAATCCCAGGTGGAAGAAAATTTGACTTTTTCTCTTTTGTATAGGACAAACTCTGCTTATCACAGCCCTGTCAGTATTCCACAAAACATTGAGATTTCAAGCTGCATTAAAAAATTGCTTCAGCTAACTCTAGGAACTCTTTTTCTCTCCATTGAGACTACTTTTCTAAGCTGTATGTCCAAAGCGTATACAGCCATTCCTATAGTCTTCAAAGTATTTAAAGCAGAACAGGCCATTTGAACTAACTGGGAGATTTGTATTATTATTTTGAGTCTTTTATCATAATGAAAAGTCCGTCCTTTGAGATGGTTAGGAGCGAAACGAATGCATCTTACCAGAACCTTGGCTTGGCACTGTGCATTTATAGGTGATACAAAAAGCATGCACTATGGGAGAAGAGGAGCAAATGTGACAGATAGACGGGGGTACAAGGAAACAAATGGGAGGATTTTCTGAGATCAGTTCCTGAATTAACAGCTGAAGCATCAGCTGTGGAGCCCAGTAAAGTCTACAGGACATTGTTTAAAGTGTTTCAAATATTATTTCAATTTCTTCTTTAGGTTTATACATCTCCTCTTATTAGCTTATGTAAGTGTATTTCCAAAACTAAAATGAAATATGAGATCTTCAAAACTCCTCCATTATGTTTATTCATGATAAACATGCCTAAGACTCTTCTACATTAGCAGAAACCTCTATGTTCTAGTAGCAAAACGTTCAAGCAAATTAATAAATGTTATCTTTCCTGGCAATTTCCAGGAACAAGCTGGAAAATTAGATCCTGAATTGTTAAAGAGGGCTTTTTACAGATCAGCTAATCTGTGCAATGAATGCATTCTGCCATCTATATAGCTTCCACTGAACTTGTAACCTGAAGTGCAGTGTAAAAATTATAGATGTGTTTTGTTTTTCTTTTTACTCCCCTTTACATTTATATAATCTAAGCAAAAGTATGGTATAGTATGCCTCTAAATATGCTCTGGCTATACTAAAACTAAAGACAGATGATGGCATGTAAAGGAGATTGTTTATGTATCTTCACGAGATAGACATAAATAAAGTGAGACTAATACCGAGCTAATATGCAACTGAATGATGAACAAATAGTTGAAAGATATACAATTTTGAAGACAGAGTGGATCAACCATCAAGCTGCATGCAAGATGGTATGCCAGTATACTCTACTGCTGTCTTTCAAAACACTGTTTGCATAAATTTAATAAATTAAGGAATTTTAATCATTGATGGTGTAACCTTGAGTAAAGCAGTCACTGTGTTTTGAAACCAAAGGATGACCAGTATGAACAGTAGCTTACAGGCAGAATAAGATTTGAATGTAACTTTGAGCTCAACAAATTTATTCAAATATCTGTTTTATTATGTGTCTGCCTGAAAGAGAAATACCACCTGCAGGTCCAAATAAGAAAACTGAGGACTTTAATGCTATTGAAGGGTTATGTTGCATACTATTTTTCATGTAAAATAGTGAAATTTAAATATTATTCAGAGAAGTGGTAATTAGGAATTTGTGCCATTAGTGAGAAAACCTGGCTGTACATTATTGAAAGGTGCTAGTATAAATTGTTTCACTCTCAAATGTATCTTCAAGCATACATTTTTACAGCCCTTAGTGTCTGTAGATACTCATTCTCTATGCCTCAAAGGCAGATTGATCATTGTTGTCACTTGGTAGTGTTTCTAAATGGATAAGTGGAAAAACTTTACCAGAACTTTGACTTATCTGAACAGAGTTACTTGTGTTGCTAAAAATTATGAATAAAGGTAAGAATGAAAAACTTACAACTTACCTGCCTGAATTGCCTGAATATTTGTTTGAACCAGAAACACTACCCAACAATTGAAGTATTTTGATTTAGTGACAAATATTTCTCTGCCAACTACTTATTTTTATAATCAAATAACTTCACTGATTGTGCAAATAAAAATTAAGGTATTTTTAAAAATATCATTAATGTTTTTACTTTTGCTGGTCTATTTTTTCAAAAGCTGATTTCTGATTTTTTTCATGTGAAAACATGAGTCCATGGAAGAAAAATTTTAGAGGGTTATTGGTGACATGAAGGGTTGAATGAAAGAAATTACACTACCTCTACTCTGGTTGTCACTATTTTGCCTAATACAGTACTAGGGATATTTTGATAATTAATTCCTGGATCTATAAGTGATAAGCTGGCTTTGTGTTTTGATTTTATAGGATTAGCATATTAAATTTAAACCTAAATAGGACTTTGAACTTATGCTTTTTTCAATCGATCATTTTATGGTTCACCTTAAAATTTAGTCTTTATTTGAATACTGTGTAAATATACACAGTGTAGAATGAGCACAGTAAAAGATTTCTTTTTCATTAAAAATGCAGCTCAGCAGTTTTGTGATAAATGGTGACATTATATATATGCCAATCCCTTCTGGAACTCTAGTCTTTGCCAAGAATTTGACACGCCACCCTAAATGTTTAATCAGGGATGCTGTGACATTCAATACTCCTTGTATAAATGCATCAGTCTATTTTTTATTAAAACTTTAAAAAATGAAACAGAATCTGCTTCTGGAAAAAAAAAAATCATGACTGAACCAAACTAGTGCTATTAGTACATTTCTCAATGGATATGATATAAATAATCTAAAATTAACTATGATCCTCACTTCACTGAGCACAAACATCCCTAGTAAAAGTTTTGAATTGGAATAGAACTCAGAGGAGTGCTGTGTCAAATTAATAGTCATGAAGCAAGGCTCACAGAGCATTAGTAGTCAGCTTCCGCCTTGGGTGAGACCAGGGAATAGATGCCATTCAGTCATCTGAACAGAATTTCTATGATAAAATATGTCCTTCAGAAAACCCAGAAGAACCTAATGGGACTTTCCTATGACTTCTTCATCGGCTGATTCTATTCTGACCATGGAAAATACATATTGGATTTCAGATAAGGGCCAGAGAAGCCAACTAAAAGGAATCATTTTTAATCTGTTAGTGCTGGTACTGCAGATCAAAAGGGCTATACAATTAGTAGTTCCAATGCTGAAAAACTGCTTATATGTATTATCTCTTCATTTTTACATATAGCCTGACTTTGTCTAGTGAGACTAGCTGCATAATTTAGGAAAATTTATCAGAATTTAAGTTTATGCATATGAGTTAAACCTCACAACGTGGAAAGTATTTTTTGTACAGGTATTTCTAGTTCATTATGATGATCTTATTGATGTTTCCTCAGGTTGTTTCTTACAGACATTTTACCCACTATTTATCCATCCTCTGGTGTTACAAGAACAACATAGTTAGGTTTATTCTACCATCAGCAAGAGAAATTTAGATTAAGAGGATTTAAGTCATGGTGCTGGTAGAAAGTAGTGGACCCCACCATAGTTTCCATTTTGTTGTTTATTTGTACCAGAATAGGACATTGGGGTATGGAGGAGTACTCTATAAACACAGAATAGAAACATGCTCCATAGGACTGACAAGGCAGAGATGTATGCACAGAGGAAGGGGAAGGCTGGGAGACAATGCTGGTCAGTTTAATAAGCAGTGGTTTTGGTGTGTGTGCTCTAAATTTTCTGAGGTTTTGCAGAAAGCTTGAAACTGACAAATAAAAAGATATTTTTGTGCATACTTAAAATAGTAAAGAAAGAAAGGGAGCGTTTTCTATATTCATACAGCCAAAGGTTCCAGGCAGCTTGAAAGGAGGAGGGTGATTTTCTTACAGATGTTTTGCTCCCAACATTTTCAGTACAAAGTGGTGCCCTATTGATTTTTTTGACAAAATAATAAAGACTCTCATACTTTGACTAGCGATGGATTGTCAAGCCAATGACATGCTCTTATTTAATCAACCCAAAATTGCAGAATTACTGTATTTACGAGCATTCTTCCCTACCTGAAAAATGGGTCCAGGCAGAACCCCCAGAATCCTTTCTAATCACTGAATGATTATATGTGTCTAGTTGCAGCAAGTATTGTTGTTCTATATTTTCTTTGGTGTAATACTGTATCCCAGGTTGTGTACTGCACACTTCTACCTAGACCTGATATCCACCTGTGGTGCTGGGCATGAACAAGGGGTAAAACCCAGGATTATATTCCGAAGTACAGATTATGCATAAAAAGAGGCATCAGGTGCTTTGAAGCTTTCATGGCTGCTGTATATCCAAGGCTCTTTTGAGAAAGTTGGAGCATAGTTTTAACTATAGAGATTTTATGGTTTAAGGTAAAGAAAATCCCTATTTCATTCCCTATAGTAATGGTTCAGCAAGAATTATGTGATAGATATATACATAGAAATGCATTGTTAGCAAATATAATATATACAGTATAGTTTTGTAGTGTAATTGTAAAATACGATATAATGGAATAGCCAGACCAGTAGGAACAAAAAATGTTTCCATTATTATAGAAAGCAAATTTGAACAGGAAGGATTTGGGGGTTTTAAAATATAGAAAAAACTGCTCATAGTTTATCCTGTATAAGGTCTGGTAAGATAAAAACTTTCCTGTCTGCTTCCCTGTCTGGTAAGTGGATCTTTACTCTTATGTACTCAGCCATCAATCTTGTTATGTATTCTTGTATCACCAGGTATATATAAATTCATATATCCAGCAACCTACTGAAATACTGGATTAACCCAAAGGCAGAGCAACTAAAGATGGAAAAAAAAAAAAGGTAAGCTTTCTCTACAGTTCTAAAGCTCCTTTTGTCATGTCAGAAATGCATTGTCTTTCTTTATGCTTGAGAGGAGATTTCTGTAAATTATATTATGACGATTCTAGAAAATAGCAGTGTGCCTATTTGTTCTTCCCCACTCTAAAATTTTCTGCCTCCCAGTTACCCTGGCATATGGTTAAATCATGACCTCTGGTGTAATTCATGGTTAGAGGAAGGATGAGGAAACTTTAATGCTAAAGGCATTATACTGTAAAGGGTTTTTGAGGTCATTGGAAGAAAGCATCGTTCATCAAGATACTTCTTTTTCCCCTTTCAGCACATTTATTTTTCCGCTCCTCTGTGTTTATATGTAAATGCCATAATTCTTACAAGTATTTCCAGGCAAAACTGAAGAGGCATTCATATGGTCTCTTTGGACAAGAGAGAAGTTTGACTATGAGCAAAATAGTATAGATTTAGTATTCAACTCTATCTTGTTTACTCCATTTGAAATATTTAGGTTGCATTAACAATAATGTTCCATTTGGGCATTGCTTGGCCTCTGATTGCCAGTTAGGAAGAAGAGGAAAAAAAAAGTAGACTGACATGAAATCACCTGTTCACTTTCTGAAGGCAACTACCTCTCAGTCCTTTTAACACAGAAAGAATCCTGGATCAAACATCTTCCCACTAAAAATGTGAGGAATGATAGCCTACAAAGTGGTTTCTGAAAAAACGCCAAGAAATCAGATAGAAATATACAGAGAAGTATGACTGATACTAAAACTCACTGTGATTTGATCAGTATGTTTAGCAACTCAGGAAAAATAACACTTATTTTATATGTTATAGAAGAGAAGGAATAGCAGGAGTATAAAATACAGAAATGATATTTTACTGTAGAGCACAAAGTAAAGTTTGTATTCTAGGATGAAATGACAAACAAATGGGAAGCCCCCTCTAAATTATACGCAAGAGTGTATGGCCATATCCCAAGGCTACAATGTCCCTCAGCATTGTGGTAGCAGTGTGGTAAAGTCAAAATGGCTATTCATATGACAGCAGTAAAAGCGAGGAAAACGCCTTGGTCTTGTGGAGGCAAGTTGTCCATAATCTTAGTGGACAGAAAGATGACAAAAGCTGTGCAGTCTTCAAAGTTGCCTAAGGTGCCCTTTACAGCAGAATGATTCCTAGCCTCGGGGTAAATTGATTGATGTATCACAGAAAGTACTTTATTCTGTGATCTTATGGAACCTTGTTTAGTTCATAACTTGTTTTTTGAAATGTTTTATTCTACAGCATACCCATAACAGTAACTGCTATAACTTTAATGATGTTTTAATATCATGAGATCTCATTATAAACAGTCTGCTTATTCAGTTTTTGCTGATAAGGGAAGTAAGAATGCCAGCTGTTCTGGTTGAATTACTAGGTCCATGGGTTACAAAAAAGAAAATTAATATAGTCATTATTCCTTTTTTTTTCTTTTTTAACTGAGTAGCATTTAGAGGTTCCAGTCGGGATTAGAACATCATTATAATAGATGCTGAGTAAGCATTAAAGGTGGCCTTACATGATAAATACAACATGATATTATTGCTTAGTTTATTGTTGAAACAAACTGAGTTTTATTTATAGTTTCAGGGAGAGAGGTCTTGTTTAAATAATGTTGTTCATATTTAACTAATACAATTAATTCAGTCATCCAAAACCTGTATAAAGACTGACAAAAAATGTATCTGTGGGTCTGAGATTACATTGTAAACTGTTTAAAACATACTTCACTGTGTTTGTACTGAAAGCCTAAATATTGTATTGCATACTAATCTGGCAGTGAGGAAATGGAAGTAAAACAAATTGTCTTCCATCACAGAACAACAGTGAATACAGTAGCACTATTTTATTTACAGCATAGATGTTTATTTAATCAATTTATTGGTAGCAAACTAGAGAAAATTTAATCAAGTTGAAAAAATACAACATTTCATCACATACTGGAAAAAAAGAATGTCTACAGATATGTTGCAATTTATTGAAATTTACTGCACTTTGAAAAATATTGCATACTGCAGGAATGATAATTTATCTTTATATCTTATGTTATTATCGTATGTGTCAAATAGAATTTTAGTTTGTCATATTTCTAAAAAATATAGGCTTATTTCAGGAAAGCAGTCATCACTGTATATGTATGTTTGTCATATTTATTTCAAAGTCTTAACCATCACCTTGCCTTGATTTTTCTTGGAGTGATAGAAAGAAATTACCTTACTTTTTCCTGTTTGAAAGAGCAAACTCACCAGCAAACAGGTAAGGTCTCTAAAGCTGATTGTAGGATTAACTCATCTGGGGTGTGACATAGAGAGAAAAGGATCGGGGCCATTTCTGAAATTATGTTCTAGTAAACACTTGGAATGAACCTGTTCTTGGAATCAGAAACCTTCTAATGTAAAGAGAATGCTACAAAAGCATTGTCAGAAATTAAATACGTGGCCTTTGGATTTCTCGTGATAACTGTTAGCAAGTTCCATGCTGGGCAACAACCACCATTCATCTGTATTTTCTGTCTGATGCTACTGGCAGGTTCCTAAAAAGATAAAAGAATAAAAACCCCACCAACAGTTGCATAGCCTTGAAATCATAGCATAAGTATAGACTTTTATCAGGCTGACATAATTATGTACAACTTCTAATCGTAAGGTATGAATGGTGTCTATTCTGTAAGTTAAAAGGTATTAGTTTTATAAATTTTGTAATAACCAAGCACTTGAAGCTCAGCACATAACAAATTATCTTAATCAGTTTAAGTAATCAAGTATAAAATACTTCTGTGCATTGGAAGTTCAAAGTAGTAGTTCATAGTGACAGCAGAGGTGAACAGGCAAGAGAACATGGAAACGGTACAGAACATTTGTGTGCACAAGGGGCATGGTCTGCTGACTTCAGTGTTCAATGCTACTGGCAGCCCTTCGGATCATATGTATTCATCTCTCTGGCTCCATGGATCAGGCAAAAGAGCAACCATGTTATTTTTTTATGTCTGGATCCAAATGTATACATAGCCAAGATGAAACCCTCTTATTAATATGTGTTGACACCATGCAGGCTGAATTTTGCAAGTGTTAGAATAGGCCTATCTAGTCTTTTCATTTTATGACAGAGATGGGGTTTTTTGTTCTAACTAGCAGATTAGTAAAAGTTCTTGTCCAGTACCAGGAATCCATAAGAAGACTCTAAATACCATAAAGGGTCTTAAAAAAAACCCCTGAGTCTAGAAGACCAAAACCAATTATCTGCGATTTTTGATAAATAATATTTACAACTTAAACTTTCTGGCAAATGTAAGTGATTTTTCTGTTTCTCCCAGAGGAGAGAAAATCCTAAAACCATGATCCCGGAAGAGACAGAGAGATCATTTTGTCCAACCCTCATTTGTATACCAAATGTGACGTTGTATGATATGGAATATCCCATTGGTCAGTTTGTGTCCATTCCTCTTGATGTGCCCTTTCCCAGCTTCTTGCGCACCTGCACACTAGCAAAGCATGGGAAGTTGAAAAGTCCTTGATTTCTTAGCAACAACTGTGAACAGAATCACAGAATCACACAGAATGCTAGGGATTGGAGGGGATCTCGAAAGATCATCTAGTCCAATCCCCCTGCCAGAGCAGGGACCTAAATGAGATCACACAGGAAGGCGTCCAGGCGGGTTTTGAATGTCTCCAGAGAAGGAGACTCCACAACCTCCCTGGGCAGCCTGTTCCAGTGCTCTGTCACCCTCACTGTGAAAAAGTTTTCCTTTATGTTTACATGGGACCTCCTGTGTTCCAGCTTGCACCTGTTGCC
>NW_010286342.1:0-2515 GCF_000700745.2 Antrostomus carolinensis
CCCACCTCTCTCCACCCTCCTCCAAGGGACCAAACTCCTTCCTTGGAAGAGTCACATCCTAAATCAACCCGGGGCAGTCCAGGAGAGGCTGCCTGTGGTGCAGGGAGGGCGAGGTGATGAGAGGACAGCAGGGAACGGTGGAAGGCTAGCAGGGACCAAACTCTTTCCTCGGAAGACTCACATCCTAAATCAACCCTGAGAAGCCCAGGAGAGGCTGCCTGTGGTGCAGGTGGTGAGAGGACAGCAGGGAACAGTGGAAGGAGGCAGCAGCCATTGCACGTTTCTCCAGCCTCGCTCCACAGCAATCATCTCCTTTCCTTTTAGCTTTGTGCACTGTTTATGCAGACAACCATACACACATCGGATCATAGAATGGTTTGGTTGGAAAAGACCTTTGAGATCATCAAGTCCAACCTTACTTGTCCACTGCTAAACCAGATCTCTGAGCACCTTGTCTGTATTTTCCACTGGGAGCACATCGCTGGGGAACGGGAGGTGTCTCTGGACCACATGTAGTGCAGCACAGGGATGGGGATATTTTCAGCCAAGCTACCTCCCTTCTCTTGTGAAATATGGCCTGAGGGATCTTTAACAGCCAAGGAGACAGACAAGGCATCACCATGTATTTCATATCTCCAAAGCTGGAGCAGAAGAAAAGGCTTCATGTATTAGACTGCCTGAAATGATCTTCTCCTTCATCCGGATGAAAGACTGTGTCCCTCTCACTGGAATTCCACTTTCCAGCTCTAGAAAGAAATCTGGTTTGAATGTGGTGCCTGTACCATCAAACTCTTCCTCGCAGACAGCCGTAATTAAACAGAGCTGAAGACTATGCAAATATTGCAATAAGTAATTCTTCTGAGTGCAAACAGAATGCAGCACAAACTCCTGCACTCAAAGCCTGTCCCTGCTACTCTGCAGATACATCACCACTGTTATTTCCTTTCAAGATCATGGGTTTGATATTTCCCCCTTTCATGTTAATATGAATTTTGACTTTGACTTCAGTCAGAGAAGAACAAAGTCTTTTATGTCAATTTAACTTGACTTTGTCTAGTAACAGAAAACATTTTTATCTCATTTTACCAAGAAACCAGTGAAAAATTCATTTTCATACTTCCCAGCTTTAGCATGTCAGGAATAAGTTAAGCCATACTCTCATCAAAGCCCCTGAAACACAGACTGAAAAACAGATTAAGTAAATTTCCTGTATGGCCAATGTAATATGTGTACTCTACAACCTGGCAGTTTATCTGTTTTATTAATAATTTCCAGTATCTTCATCTAGTATAATTACTTGGTGCTTAAAGAAATTGACTTTGTCTTCCAATTTCCCAGTACCTTTACTTGAAAAAGAACACAGAAATAAAACTGAAATAGACTCTTGCTATTTAACAAGTCTGTACATCCCGCCTTGCTCACTGTCTGTGTTCTGTGATCTGTTGCAAGGGATGGACACACCTTAAAATACTGTGCTCAGATAAAAAATTTAAAATATATTTATTTTTTTTTACATTTGTCTACACTCACTGAATTTTAAAAACGGGAAATCTCATAATATTTATTGTCATTTTTTTTTTGTGCATTTCTATTTGTAACATCTGTGACAATAATTTATCTTAACGTGTTCAAAACTTATTTAAAATGTGCAGCATGCAGGAGGAAGTAATTCCAGTATCATCAAACAATTTTTCCCATCCTTACACACCTGATAATAACTGTCAATTCAGTCAATAATTACTCCTACCAAATAAAGCTCTTCCTACAACAACCTGACTGTATTTTGTAGAGCAGTTGTAATCTGAAGCACCAGGTCTGGGAAGACAAATTCCATCCTGACATGTATAGACATAAGAAAATGCAGATTTTTTTTTACCATCCTGAAATCATCAGGCTGTTGGATGAAATAAATATTAGAGATCTCCATGGGTGACTCCACCACTTTGCCTATAAAATGCTTTTGCATCTTAGAACCGGCCCAGTTTTCTTTCAGATTTTTGCCATATGTTGGCTGCAGTTTAGACCTGTAAATCCCAAAACATCTCAACAAGTAATATCACTTATTCTTTTGAATTCCATAATATTGCTGATTTTTCTTTCTACTAAAACGCCCTGGGTTTAGATTACTGCCATTTATTCTGAGATCATCTTTATCACCTTGAACGGCAAGGGATTATCCCCTTATCCTTAACGATCCCGTTAATCCTGGTGTTTGTGATGTTAAAGCAACACTGCATAAAAAATTAACAAATATATGGACCAGATTCTTTTAGAAACTGGGGGAATTTGGCCAAAAAGAAGGGGGAGCTGGTGTACCACAGTGGTTATGATTCTGTTACTTTTGGAGTTACTCACCAAGAAGAGTCAACTGTATTTCTTGAAAGTGACATTAAACGTGGTCACCTCCCTTTATAGTGGTAGTGATGATGGAAGTAGCCCAGACAGTCTAAGAATATTAAAGAACAAGGTTTTTAAGGTGAGGTAATATCTTTTATTGGACTAGTCATTGGTTCAG
>NW_010286342.1:2537-16639 GCF_000700745.2 Antrostomus carolinensis
TTGAGCAATTCTGCGTAACACTAAAAAGAATTTTTACTGTGTAGGAATTTTTTAACTATTCTAATGTACTTTTTAAAAACCATCTACTTTAAAATACATTTATATTTATTCTGTCTTCTTCTCATATATGCCAGGAGAATATTTCCCCACCTTTTGTGAACAAAATGATATTTGTCCTAGTCTGTAAAGTATTCCAGACTTTGAAGTAGCAGTTACTACATATGTGCATAATCTTCCGTCGTCGTGTGTATTGTCCTTGTTCAAACAACAAAGCTAAGAAGAAGGAGGGCTACGTCTGGCAAGACGTGTAAGCACACGCTTTACATTTCAATGGTCACTCACAGCTTGATGTTAAGCCTGTGTTCATCTTTTTTGTTAGTCCTGAATCCACCTACACATTGAAGGACTGAATATTCACTTGGCATGAGCTTCGTCTTGCACAAGTTTCCAGGGAACAAGGGTTGTCCCCTACGCAGAGGTTACAGATGCACAGAGCATTGCACAGTGGAGCCCCAGCCCAGACTCTGCACACGGAAAGAAACAATAATTAAGACGTCATTAATAATAGTTTTAAATATACACTATATCTGTCAATTGACATTTTATATGAGTAGGATAATTACTGAAAGAAGGACAACAAAAAGTAAACAAAAAGTAGGGCACGTAGCACTGTTAAAACTGAAAGAGAAACTACGAACTTTCTCCGTTACGAAAGGAAACCTTCTCCAGGTTTGACATTTGATGTTTATCCAGATGTCTGAAGTTCTACTTTTTGCCTGTGGTCTTTTTCCACCTCTCTTGCTCAGACATCCTCCTTCACCACCTCCTCAGCCTGTTTTCCCCCACTCTAGCTCCGATATTCACCGTCTTCATTCCTCCTCTAATCAGTGACCCTCTCTTTTGCGTTCCTACCTCACTCTTGGGTATGAGGCAATAAGGAATCTGTTTGCATTTCAGCTTTTGACACTGTTGTGCTGAGAGCTGCCAATATAAACCTTTGTAGAGGAAAGTTTCTCCCACTGAGTTGAGATTAATTTGGGCCCTTGACTGAGGATCTCTCTGGACAGTGATTATTGTGTTTGCTCCGTTGCCTTCCCTTACTGCCTGGCACGCTTATCTTTGCTGCAGCAGTATTAGATTAGTATCTATGGCAAAGAAATAATACATTACTCCCTTCTACTGATTGCCTTCTTACAAAATACTATACCAGGAATATAAGTTAAATAGCAAATAGCCTATTTACATTGAAGGGAAAGTCCTCAATCCATTTTCTCCGTAGCGACAAACTGTGGAAGTGATGAGCAGAAAAGTGAGCCCAAAGGAGGCAGAGACAAAGAAGTGATTGCTAATTAAACAGTGCCAAGAGCGCATCCTCTAACGACTGTGCTCAGACCCGTGTTGAAGAGGACCTGCTGCCCACACAGCCATTGACTCACAGAACAGAATTCCACAAGAAATTCCAGTCCTCCAGAAAATCTGCCGAGGTAGCAGCACGCCCAGAACCATCAGCAACCCAGAAAGATTAATGGGCCAGGTTCGCCTCTGGTGTAACTGCAGTGAGGCAAGCAGAGTTACACCAGAGATATGTTAGGAACCCAGAGCCTTGGCAGGTCTAAAAAAGCTTTGCTGAACATTATTATTAGAGGAAGAACAATAAACACTCAAAGCTCAAGATATTTTCTACTGAACTGACCAAACAGACATTTTTGGACACAGATGAATGTTTACCTTGGCATTGAGGGGTGTCATCTCAGGTTCCCCCTTTTTCCTTTCAGGCATGCTTTCCCCCAACCCCACCCTTAGGGCTGGCATGCCCCAGCACTTCTCCCTCTGGCAAGGTAGGATGAGGCTCCATTCACTCCACTGTGGTGAGTTCACCTGCCCGGGGCTGCTGGAGGTGAGGACCCCCGGACTGAGCAAGAACTGTGGGTTGATCAGGGGCTGCTACTCATTAAACACCCTCAATGGGAAAGTGCTGGGGTTAACCCCACCCCCCCATCCCAGGCATTTTCTCCCTGTCCTAATCTCCACTCAGCAGTAAGAGTTGTGAGGTGGGTCCCAGGTAACTGGCTGGAATGCAGCCCAGCAGTGACAGAGCCCACACCTACACCTGAGACTCAGCAGATGTTGCTGCAACAGCAGCAAAACAACATCATGCTGGTGTCCAAAGTCATAGTTTGAACTGAGTTTAATGGCAAGTATGGACATGGCTACATCTTTTTTGGCCATACTGTCCCAATCTGTGCTGTCCTCTACATGTGCTTGCTTACAAATGCAGTTAAGCCAGAGCTGTAGGTGCACTGCAGCTGGGTGAAGATGTTCCCAGATCAACAGAGCTGTGTTGGCAGAGATCCCTCATGTGCTGTCAAAACCAGGCATCGACTGGTGTAGCTGGTTTGACTTGTTACATGTGGGTTTACTTTGGGACGTGTTGATATAGCTGTGCATACAAGGGGCAGCTCTTCAAATTGTACCTATAGAGACTATAGGTACTGCTGAACTGTGTAAATGATTGCTGTGTAGGCACATCGTCACTTTAACATCAGCAGGTGATTCTGCCCCTCTACTCCACTTTTGTAAGGCCCCACCTGGAATACTGCGTCCAGTTCTGGAGCCCCCATCACAAGAGAGACCTGGAGCAGCTGGAACAAGTCCAGAGGAGGCCACCAGGATGATCTGAGGGCTGGAGCAGCTCTGCTGTGAGGACAGGCTGAGAGAGTTGGGGCTGTTCAGCCTGGAGAAGAGAAGGCTCCAGGGAGATCTTATAGCGCCTCCCAGTACCTGAAGGGGCTACAAGAAAGCTGGGGAAGGACTTTTCATAAGGGCAGTTAATGACAAAACAAGGGGAAATGGGTTTAAGCTGAAAGAGGGGAGGTTTAGATGAGATATTAGGAAGAAGTTCTTCACTGTGAGGGTGGTCAGACACTGGCCCAGGTTGCCCAAGGAAGCTGTGGCTGCTCCTCCCTGGAAGTGTTGAAGGCCAGGTTGGATGAGGCTTTGAGCAACCTGGTCTAGTGGAAGGTGTCCCTGCTGCTGGCAGGGGGGTTGGAACTGGATTATCTTTAAGGTCCCTTCTAATCCAAACCAGTCTATGATTCTATGATAACATCGATTAAAGCTTCCAGTGAAGATGCAATTCCAAAAAAAAAGCTGAGGAAACAAGAGCTCTGGTTTGGTCTGATTGTTTGCATCCATGTATTTTGCATGCACACCCCTTATGTATTGAGTAGCTCTATCTGTTAATGTGACATTAATAAAGGATTTCTAGCTAGACAACATTCCAGCTGCAGAGTTTTCTAATTGACAGGGTAATGTAATCAGGCAGCTGGTCAGAGCACTGCGCTAAGAGCTTATAGAAGGTTTTGGAGCCGAGATGAAAAATCATAGGTGAATCTTTCAAGGGCTTTAGCAGAGTTTTGTTAATGATGCAGAGGTATAGCAGAATTGGAACTGGTAGTATATTGTTAGTAAAAAAGTGATATTACAATTATAGAGACGCCTTTCCTATAGGTGAACAACACCCTACTTCCTGTCATTTTCCTATCTAAATAAGAGCAAGTATATATTTTAGATATTGTAACAATATAACTAATTTATAAGAACTTTAACAAGCAAAATATTTTTATATCACCTTACCTACCAAACTTCAGTCCATTCGTACTAACAAAAATCAGCCTCGTACTTGCCTTTGAGTAAGAACATATCACTAATATTTGCAGCCAGCTGCGGTGCCCTTTTGCTGTCTTTTACCTAATGAAATCACATAAACTTTCAAAAAAGAAGCATTTCTTTTTTTTAGAATGAACCTGCCTGCACCCTCCTCTATTCCTACGGGTATTTTTTTTAGAATACAGGTGTCCCTTTTCATCTGTGCGAAGCTTATGCTGTCAAAAATAGAAATACCGCAGAGCACCTGTCCTAACAGCAGCTTGGAGTACAGATATTGTCAGTTAAAGAGATTTTTGGGGTTTTTTTCTAGCAGATTGTCAGAGAAATTGTGCCAGGGGGTGCAGATTTTCTGTTAAGGAGTAGAACAGGTGATGGTGGTGGTATCTCGTTGCGGTATTTATCTGTGAGCAAAGGGACCGATGGCTCCGAGAGGCAAAGCCTCCTCAAAGTTGTGGTGTCTACTCCTGGGTGAAGATGAAAGTTGGTTCTGTAAGAGGCAGGCTGTTGAGCCCAGCTCGTGTTTCCTCTTTGCAACGCAGAGAGGAAGAAGCCTGTGATCATACAAACACACACACACACACACACGTGTTTCCTCTTTACCATGTGGAGAGGAAGAAACACGGTCACACACATGCACTCTCGTACAGACACAAGCACATACACACACAGACTCAGTTTAAAGCATCTATGAAATATTCTGTTGTCAAAACCAGATCCTAACAAAATTGTTTAATTTAAAAAAAAAATGTATTTATTTAGAGAAGATGTCGTTTGATTTGACAAATCTCCTGTCTACAGCATTTTTCCAGGTGACAGGTTTTACTGCAAAGGTGTTTTCTGTTCCTAGGTTAGAGACCACATCATGATACGGGAAATAACTTGTGGTACTTTATTTTCCTGTTCCAAGAAATCTCTTCATACTGAGGAGACACCTGGTGATATCACAAGTCTTTGATGGGACCCCATGTGATGCTATTTTTCAATGAGTTGGCTTCCCAGCAGACAGGAGAGTGAATAGCATTTGAATTTTGAAGGAGTAGAATTAAGAAATCCCTAAAAATGGGAGTTTTCTTCTATTGCATTTTTGTATGAAGTCCCCCAGTTCAGAGAGGAGTGGAATGAAGAAATCCCTAAAAATAGGAGTTTATTTCTGAACTGGGGGACTTCATACAAAAATGCAACAGAAGAAAAGTCCTTTTAACAAAAACAATTCAGGTTACATTGAAATCTCATCAAGTTAATGTTAAAGATGCACATGGGCTTGAATTTAAGGTCACAGAAACATGGAAATATTTGTTGGAAGAGAATTCTGTTGGTTTTTAGTCCAACCTCCCATCAAAGGAAGATTATCACCAACATTAAATCGTGTTTTGTGTAGACAAATCTTGAAAAACACTAAGGAAGGAGACTCCTCAACCTGCCCGGGTGACCTAGTCCAGTCCTACACTAACTTCCTACCATTTTTTTTCCCCTGGTGTCCAACCTTTGTCTCCCAAGCCACAGTTTGTGGCCTTTACACCTTGTTCCTATCTTCTGGCACCACTGACAAAGAGTTTGGTTCTGGCATTTCTGTAACTGCCCTTCAGATAGTCATGGGCAGCTCTTAGGTCACCCTTTGGTCTGCTCTTCTTCAGGCTAACAAGCCCAGCTCCACCAGCCTCTTGGGTGGTGCTGGGCCCCTGACCATTTTGGTATCTCATCAATGGGTCCTTTCTAGTGTCTCTATGTCCTTCTTGAGCTGCAGGAGGGCCCAATGCCTGTTGCAGTAGTTACTCATAGAATCATAAAATCATTTTGGTTGGAAAAGACCTTTAAGATCATGGAGTCCAACCAAAAACCCAACACTGACAAGTCCACCACTAAACCATGTCCCTAAGCACCACATCTACATGTATTTTAAATACCTCCAGAGATGGTGAATCAGACACTTCCCTGGGCAGCCTGTTCCAATGCTTGACAATCCTTTTGCTGAAGAATTTTTTCCTCAGATCCAATCTAAACCACCCCTGGTGCAACTTGAGGCCATTTCCTCTTGTCCTCTCATTTGTTCCTTGGTTGAACAGACCCACCCCCACCTCTTCACCCTCCTTTCAGTGACTTGGACAGAGCCAGAAGGTCTCCCCTCAGCCTCCTTTTCTCCAGGCTCAACAACCCCAGTTCCCTCAGCCATGAACTCAGCACACTTGTGCTCTGGACACGTTCCAGCACCTCACTACAAGAAGCAGTAGTGTGCCACCTTCCCTGCACCACCTTCCCTCTCCTGCCACTTCTTCTTCCCTCCCCAGCTCTCTCCCATGCCCAGCACTTTGCCAGCCTCTCCTGTCTTGCTGTTCAGACTGATTAAAACATGGTGATCAGCTTTATTATGCACCAACAATCTGCACAATATCTTCAGTGGAATGACCATTTCCAACGTCTGCATGATGGAAACCAGGACTGAGGCTGCACCTTATCCTCTCAGTACAGTAATTGAATAGAAATTGACCTCAGTTAATATTAATATTCAATAAGTCTTGAAAAGAACCAGACACAGTTCTGCTAATTAAGGTGAAAAAGCAGCTCATCCAAGAAATCCAAGCCATGCTCTCAGCAAGCAATTCCAAAAACATATCTATTTTTTATATGGTGTGTATTTATTATTCCCAGGAGGTTATACAGGATATAAGTGGAAGAATTTCTAATGCTGTCCTTAATTTCAGTGGCATCTTTTCATACCAATAAACAGCATCCAACTGCACCGAATCAAAAGTAGCTACATTTCAGGAGAGTGGTGATGCACACTTGTCACAGGGTGAAATTTGGATTCAAAATGGATCATCTCAGGCCTCCAACATACGACACAGAGTAATGGGGACACGGTAGGGGAGATCATGTCCTTCACTAATGGGAAGATTCACTTGGGAAGAAGGAGAAGAAAATAACCTAGAAATAAGGTCATCGTTCTCCTGCCAGCCCCATGGGAAACTCAAGTAGTGCTGAGAATGAACTAATTTTCCTGCTGAGCGTGGCAGGCGTGTGGATGCCACTTCACATGGCAGCGAGGGCAGCAGGCTGCAAACAGTGGGAGCAGCAATAATTCCTTTGGAAAATATTAGAAATCCCAAGAGGAGAGTCTGTGAAGAGTCTTTAGCCTTTTGGGAAAATGGTCCCGTGTGAATTCCCAGACATGGATTTTGAGATTATCATTGCACAAAGCTGAGACATAATTTGGTTCCTAGTTTATCCGAGCGTTACCAGAAGATGAAACATTGCACCATAAGTGCTGAGAACTGTTTTTCTCTGTGATGCAATCCTTGAAGAAGTGGAAGTAAACACACTGCTACCTCAGCATGGTTCTTGCTCTAAGGCAACTGCATTGCCACCTCCAGGAAATGGGTTTGGGCACTCAAATAACTGACACTTAGAAAGAGCTACTAAAATTTGCAGAAGAGCAGAGATTTGTTTACTTGGAGAAAAAGGGTCACATTCCTGGAAACCCTTCGTCCTATATGTTCAGTTGAATAACAGGAGTTAGAAATAGGGCAGTGGGAACATGACCTCCTCCACACCATTAGAGTTAAGAGATGTGAAGGTACGAAAGGAACTGAAATGGTGTCAAGGAGCAGAGCCCACACATCCCAACGCAGGACTTTGAGTGCAAATATTCCAATCCATCCATAATATGGCTGATTTTTTTTTAACTGAATCCAGCAGTTGAGGTGCAGCCTCACCAGTGCCCAGTGCAGGGGGAAGAGAACTTCCCTGGTCCTACTGGCCACACTGGTGCTGATCCAGGCCAGGATGCCCTTGGCTTTCTTGGCCACCTGGGCACTCTGCTGGCTCATGTTCTGTCAGCTATTGACCAACACCCCCAGGTCCCTCTCTGCCCAGCAGCTCTCCAGCCACTCCTCCCCAAGCCTGGAGCACTGCTGGGGGAAACAGTCGTCCCTGTTCCCTGAGAGCCATCCGGGCCAGCCCAGCAAAGAGCGGAGCGGGCGGGTTAGTCATGAGCTTGTTATCTACTCAACCACATTTCCCCATCTGCCTTCCCCTCACTGCATTTAGACATTTCTTTGTCAGTCCCAAACACAGAAAAGCACACGGTGAGCACGGCGAGCCTGAGCAGCCCCTGCCTTCAGCTGGACCTGGAGCTGGATTCAAAGTTTGGCTCTTTCTCCTCCAACTCTTCTCCTTGCTGGTCCAGCTCCCTGCAGAGGTGGGAACTGCTGGAGCCATGCAATTCTTGCTTAGCTTCCCCCTCCCTGGAAATGTTCAAGGCCAGGCTGGTTTTAATCAACCTGGTCTAGTGGAAGGTGTCCCATCAGGGTTGATGTCCAAATACAGAAGGCTTTTTTTTTTCCCCTATAAAAGCCACTTTCAGAAGCTTTTCTAGAGCTCAAATGCCCTCAGAGAAAAATCCAAACCTCACTTCTTTTCCCATTTTACCCACAATAATTTCAACTAGAAAAAAAAAAGAAAACAACCCACCAGAAAAGCACTTAGAGAACAAGAAGTTCAGACCCTCCAGGCTGAAGGGAAGTGAAGTCAAAAGAGAAAGAAAATTTATACACGTAAGCTTTATATTTTGGGGAAGTGCCTGTTGACAGAGGTCAGGGAGGATGATTGTCTCTTGAATTTTGCTGCTGACATCAAAAGCTGAGACACAGTAAAATATTTACATCAACATTTTTCTATCTTTCTTGAGAAATAACTGCGGGATATAGAACTTGCAGAAGTAAAATTGAACCAGAAGGTAAATGAGGAAGGTAAATGCCTCCTTCTGCCTCCCAAATCTCTTCCTTTTATTCCTCATTCATGCCTCAGCTTTTCCACAAAGTGCTCTTTCTTCTACCATCTCGTCCCCTCCCAGAATATCTCATGGTATTGGAGTATGGTTTCGTCTTGAAGAAGAAAAGCCACATTGTTCAACTCTACTGCATTATGCCGGAGTGGCACCTATTTTGGCAGAGTCTTCAGCATTCCCTCATCTCTGACTAATAAGAGATGATGAAAAATCTGATTCATTAAAAAAAAAAACCCACAGAAAATCATCTGAGAGAATTAAACATACGGCTTTAAAGGTGGCTCCATTTTCTTACAAACCTCAGACAAATGGTTTAATCTCAAGGCTCCATCTTGTGGCAAATTAAAGCAAACTCACTTATTGAGAAATTCTTTCCCCCTCTACTCTGCCCTGGTGAGGTCACATCTGGAATATTGTGTCCAGTTCTGGGCCCCACAGTTCAGGAAGGACAGGGAACTGCTGGAGAGAGTCCAGCACAGAGCCACCAAGATGATGAAGGGAGTGGAGCATCTCCCTGCTGAGGAAAGGCTGAGGGAGCTGGGGCTCTTTAGCTTGGAGAAGAGGAGACTGAGGGGTGACCTCATTAATGTTTATAAATATGTAAAGGGTGAATGTCAGGAGGATGGAGCCAGGCTCTTCTCAGTGATGCCCAATGGTAGGACAAGGGGCAATGGGTGTGAGCTGGAACACAGGAGGTTCTGCTTCAACTTGAGAAGAAACTTCTTCACAGTGAGGGTGACAGAGCCCTGGGACAGGCTGCCCAGGGAGGGTGTGGAGTCTCCTTCTCTGGAGACATTCAAGACCCACCTGGACACCTTCCTGTGTGATCTCATTGAGGTTCCTGCTCCGGCAGGGGATCTTTTGAGGTCCCTTCCAATCCCTGACATCCTGTGATTCTGTGATTCTTTAATTCTTCTGTAACACCCTGATGATGCTGCAGCTCTGTGGACAGGTACATCCAGCGTCACCCGAGGGTGAACAAAAGGGCAGGTGGTGCTGGGCAGAGGGAACGTGTTTCTTGCTGTTTGATGTTACAGTTGTTGGTGTTAACACCAGGCACACGTGCATTTCCTTCAGCTCTTTAACATCTTTGTTGGCAACATGGACAGTGGGATCGAGTGCACCCTCAGCAAGTCTGCAGATCACACCAAGCTGTGTGGTTCAGTCAACATGCTGGAGTGAAGCAATGCCATCCAGAAGGATCTGGACAGGTTTGAGAGGTGTGTCTGTGCAAACTTCATGAAGTTCAACAAGATCAAGTGCCACCTTTTCTGCTGTTAAACTGCTGCATTATTTCTTAAAAACTCTGCCCGTGATGTCATCTCCCTTCTCCTGGGAACTGGGCAGCCCTGCCTTCACCACATAAAGCACGGGCTTTCTGTTGGGTGGCTGGGGAGGAAGGAGGACTGCTGCCTTATCTCCTGTCCTCCAGCTCCAAGGAGTGAGTCATCTTTTTTTTTTTTTTTTTTTCGGTTTTGGATGGTGCATCTTACCATATGTGAAACGTTTGTTAAAGGTGTCAAAGTGACTTGTCATGGGTTTGGAATGAGAACTAAATTAAATGTCCATACTGTAGCATACTTATATAAATAATGAGATATTCCAGTATAAACCATTCATTTGGCAGTCATTTCTACATCACCAGCCAGGCAGGAGCCTTAGAACCTCCTGGCTGTGCCTCCTGAGATTTGGAGATGCAGCTCCTGGCTTAGGTTGTCCTGGCTGCTAGTTTTATCCTGGTAAAATTATTATTTCTCTTTCATGATGCAGGGAGCAAGGCTTCATCTCACATATCTTGTCCAGACAAGGGCATCAAAGCTGGGGAAGGGTCTGGAGCACAAGTGTGCTGAGGTCCCTTGTGGCTGAGGGAACTGGGGGTGTTGAGCCTGGAGAAAAGGAGGCTGAGGGGAGACCTTCTGGCTCTGTCCAAGTCCCTTGGAGGAGGGTGGAGAGAGGTGGGGGTGGGTCTGTCCAACCAAGGACCAAGGGACAGGACAAGAGGAAATGGGCTCCAGTTGTGGCCAGGGCAGTTGAGATGGGATGTGGGGAAGAATTTCTTTGCTGAAAGGGTTCTGAGGCATTGGAAGGGGTTGCCCAGGGCAGTGGTGGAGTCTCCATCCCTGGAGGGATTGAAGAGTCGTGTAGACACAGTGCTGAGGGACATGGGTTAGTCATAGGGGACTTGTCAGTGTTGGGTTCATGGTTGGACTCGATGAGCTTAAAGGGCTTTTCCAACCCAGGCCATTCTGGGATTCTGTGAAATGGTATCTTGGGTACCCATGTGGGATATCTTGCTGGTCCCAGCTTCTGGCATGGTTATGAGCTGAGCACCAACACTCAGAGCCTCCTCCCTTCCTCTGCCCACCAAAAAGGGCATCAGGGAGTCCACACGCCACCACTGCCTTTGCCAAACACATGCTCTCATTGCAATCGTGGAAGGTAATTGTGCCGATTCAGAAGCATTTAACAAACTGAAACATCATTCTGCTCCATGCCTTTTTATTTTTTCCTGTGCCAGCTACGATGTCAAGTAACTAATGAATGCAACATGATGTGGTATTAGGTTTAAAGCCATGTTTTCCTGTTGCTGGTCCTTACATGTTGGTTGAACCCTTAATGATCTTCATAGGAAATATTTACTTTGAGGAGTTTGGTTCTAAGTATGGCAAGTGATCAAAACCAGGCAAGGCAGGATTCCTGCTCATATGACTGTAGTTTTTCCTGGAAAGAAGCAGGAACCGAACCCCACCCCCCAAAAAAAAAAACAACCCCAAACTAAAAAACCCCTTAATTTCAAAATTAATGCAAATCAGCTTAAAAATCATCTTGACCCCATAAATGAACATTCTGTTCTTTCTCAGGGAATCTAAGAGTAGTTTTATGGGAATAGAAACTCAAGGAAGAATAAACCATGGGGAAAAGTGACTTCTCTAATGAATCGTGGAATCCCAGGCTGGTTTGGGTTGGAAGGGAACTTAAAGCTCATCCAGTCCCAACCCCCCTGCCAGCAGCAGGGACACCTTCCACCAGACCAGGTTGCTCAAAGCCTCATCCAACCTGGCCACAAACACTTCCAGGGAGGAGCAGCCACAGCTTCCTTGGGCAACCTACAACTTTTTTAATGGTGGTGCTGGTCTGAATGCTCACATCTGAGCGAGCTTCCAAGCTCTGCCCTACCTCTTGTGGACATTATGGCCCTAAATTCATCTCCCAGTGAGTTTTTTTCTGCCCTGTTACTTCCCTGTCATCTTTACCTGCTGCTCCCCGAGTGGAGACATCTGTTATTTCTCTGTGTTGTGTGGAACCTTTCAGGAGATCCCCCCCATGCTATTTGCAAAATAGTTGGGAGTTTAATTTTATTAGCTTGTCAATAAACCAGCAGGACATAATTATACAGCAAAATCATCTCGACTTGAAAGCGCAGCCATCAGTCCCTTCTCCTCTGTGAGCTGTAACTTAATGCAAATCCCTGTGTCATTTTCCATTTTCTAGCTCTTTCATTCACTCCTGCTGAGTAATTAAAAATGGCTTATAAATAAACACTGGGGGATGATTTCCAAAATGTTCTGTATTTACTTGCAAGGCCGGTACTTCTGTCATTGTCCCACTTAAGTGCTTTTGAAAGATTGTATACAGGTTCCTTTTACAATGTATTTGAAGTTTGTAATCCTGCTTAAATACACAAAAAGAGGAAGGATTAACAAACTGCCACGCTGAGGCCAAAAGAAGACAGAGCTAAAAGCAATCAAGGGGCAGCCTATGGGATACATGAAATAAATTGGGGGGAAAGTGGAAAACTGTCAACAAAAATAATATGTTATGGATCCTCAAGCCTTTGTGTTTATGCTAGAGGAAGCCTAAAATAATCTGTGGTTTCTGATGCTTGATTTAGTTTTCCACAAGCCTAATTAACACCAGATTAAGTTTGCTGCCACTATAGTTTATTGCTGAGATTGACAAATACTCGCTGTTTATTTGTTTTCTACAAAAAATGACTGGAGGCAATAACAGTATGACACAGTTAATAAGCTTGAAAACAATGCTGTAATATCCATTTTTATAAACTAAGTCTGTAGGAGAAACCCCCGTGTCTTTCCATATTAAATTCCGACCCTACAGTCCTTACAAAGGAAAAAAAATCCCATTGATTGGGTGTCCCATTGATTTAAGGTGTAGCCCTGTGAATTTAAGCTAAAAATTAAGCGTGTGCTTAAGTGCTGAACAGAGATGGACTGTACTGTATGTTTAAAATAACTCACGTGCTCAGGAGCTTGGCTGGAGTGGGCCAGTGGCTATGCAGGATGGAGCTGGGCAAAGAAATGTCTTACAGAGAGAAAATCCAGCAGCACATTCATCAGCCTGTAACATGAAATAATCTTGCTATGAAAAATTTCTATTTCATACTGCAGTGGCATCAGCCATTACACGACTCTGTCTATACCAATGTCACGACATCAGGATTGCAGCCAGAAATCCCAGAGTTCCTCAGCAAAATCCCAAATCCCAAATCATTTCTTTCCACAGGCAACTTTGCTCGTGCAGGATGACCCACTAATGTCACCAGGATTTCTGATGCCAGTAGAATTCCTCACACGGTCAATGTGTGCAGAAGGACACCTTGCCATGTGAGAGCTGAGGGTGCAGCTCTGCAGCCCACAGGTCCGGGCTGTTTATGCCACAAACCGATAAATTTTCAGCCACATCCTTTTGCCATCATCCTTGGAAACACATACTCCATCCCATGGCTTCGTTGTGGCTCCTTCCCTGCTGGGATTTAAAAGATGGGCAGACAAGGTGCTGAGGGACATGGGTTAGAGGTGGAATTGGCAATGTTGGGTTTATGGTTGGACTCGATGATCTTCAAGGTCTTTTCCAACCACTATGATTCTGATTCTATTCTAAGAAGCCACCTACCAAGGGACACTTTTCTTCCTGGCCATGAGACATTGAGGTGACACCTCTGAGCATCCTACATGTGGGTGCACAGGCACCCCTGGTCCCACCTGCGTGACGCCTGTTGAGCCTATGTAAAAGCCAGTGCTGTTGTCTGAAATTCACCTTTTAAAGGATTTCCTTTGCAGCAGGGATTGCAGACCCCTACTCCGAATTGTTCTGCACAGCTCTGATTTGTACCCATGTCAGGGGCAGCCCCAGGGTTGCTCTGAAACCACCTGGACTTAAAGGAATTGGATTGAAATGGAAGAAAAATATTGAAGATTTCTTTTTTTCTTAACATTCAGTTAACATCAGGCTAAAAACCTCACTGAAAAAGCCATCACTTCAGTTCTGGTGTGCTGGGGGAACAGCTCTTACAGCGCTGCAGTTCATCATACCCCATAATATTGTGAATTTTGCTATGGAGTGAGTAAGACAGGCCTGGGCTGCAGAGCCATTTGGATTTAATAATACACTTCCATACCTTCTTATCCCAGATTTCTTGACCAACTGTGTGAGGATTTATTGTTTGCTAACTGGAAGTGAATTACTACAGGGTAACACAATCCCGGGTTGAAGGCAGAGGAGGGATGATTTCTTTCATATGGCTGGGGAGAGCCCACGAGGGGCTGGGGCTGCATCTGCAGGTGACTCCTGCTGCAGAGGACACCATTTCCTTCAAGACAAGTGTCCTGGTGTGAGCTGGGCCAGAGCT
>NW_010286343.1:0-419 GCF_000700745.2 Antrostomus carolinensis
GGTATGTGTGTGTGTGTGTATGGGTATGTGTATGGGTATGTGTGTGTGTATGTGTATGGGTATGTGTGTGTATGTGTATGGGTATGTGTGTGTATGGGTATGTGTGTGTATGTGTATGGGTATGTGTGTGTGTGTATGGGTATGTGTGTGTATGTGTATGGGTATGTGTGTTCCCATAGCAAGGCTGGGTGATCGTACGGAGTTGTTTTGTCTCATTTGGATTGCTCTGTAAATGAATACGAGTCAGATGCTGCATGTACAGGTGTGAATGTGCCTTTTTTCTTTCATGTTACCATTTACTTCAAATTGAACATTTCTTATTCCTTAAGTGCATTGTTTCAGATGCATATTTCATGTAAATTTCTAGGGATGGGCCCAGGTAATAGCAAACAGGAATATAATTTTGGAAAAGCAGGAAT
>NW_010286343.1:447-19124 GCF_000700745.2 Antrostomus carolinensis
GGAGAGCTGATTTCAGTGTTCTCTAATGCACTGGTAGAGGGCATTGTGCAGCTGGAGATGCAGGATTTAAGTGGAGAGAGGTGAAATGGAGGTCAAGGCCGTTTGCAGGGAAGTCAGTGTGATATTTTACAAATTTTAGTCTGTGGGATGTAGCCAGACACAATCTGTTGCAATTACAGTCTGCCTGCCTAAAATTCTCTTGTAGTTTAAATTGCATAGCAATAATCTTAATTTCCTGTCCTAAATGGTTGTACAGAGTTGCTGTATTTCATCCCAGAGGGCTTTGCATCTCACTGGTGAGCAAAGCATAAATTGGTTGTAAATCACTTCAGATGAAAGATGCTCTGTAAATGTATATCTTCACTCTTTTTGTTTGGTGTTAGCACCAGGTCTGTGCCTAGCACTGTACAGACAAATCAAAAATGAAAATTGTGTTCCCAGGAGGCTGCAGTTGAAATAGATAATGTGTAGCTGTAGAGCAGAGATGAGATGTGACCAAGTGCCAATGATTGAGCCCTGAAAATTACTGCCTGTCTTGTTAGTTCCACTTTAGTTCCACTTTGTGTCATAACAGGAATGCTCCTAGGTGGGTTTGTATGCTGAAGGGTGCGTGACGGAAGGAGAAGCATGAAGGAAGGCCATGCAAACCAGCATGGTGAGAGGGGGTTAATGAAAGGATTTCAGGCCAGAGAAGGAGACGTGACAGGAAAGGTGGAGGTGAAGGCAGAGGGAAAACAGGTGGCACCCAGGCTTTAGTGGGACAGTGGGATCCAGGCAACATGGAAGGGGATAGAGCTAAGAGGAGCAAAAGGGAAAGACCTGTGCATGACTTGAAACATGGCTTGTAATTTGTTCAGAAAGGGACAGGAGCCAGGAAAGGGTGTGAAGAGAAGCAGGCACAGTTGGTGCAATTGATTAATTTTGCCATAATATTCTGGCTTGATTAAAAAGGGAGCGCACTAAATGTTAACGAAGGAGGAAACTGCAGAAAACGCAGCTTGCAGGGTTTTGCAGCTGTAGCAAAGTAGGATGGACTGATTGGGAAGATTAGCAGATCTTGATGGTAAGGCCTTATCACAAGCTGCTTACTGGTGAGTGTAGTTGTCAGATGTGGTGAGTTTCTTTGTTTGGCTAAATGCTTACAGAGGCTGAAAACAGTTTTTTTTTTTGCTGTGGATACACTTAGTTTATTCATTAGTCATCTCCCATTTCGATTACTGTAATGGCTTCTGGCTAGATATTGTCCTTCTGCTCTTCACTTACATTCTATTCAAAAATCTTCCACATGCATAATGTCTTGTCATCTTTTCTGTTCATTTAGTTTTGCTGCCAGATTGATCCCCTTAAAAAAACTTTAAAGGACACTCTCAAGATGAAAACAAAACCACACCTTAAGTTCCTACTTGAAAGAAACGGTTATTTGTGTTATTTTGTAGCTATATCATAAAAAGTATTTTAAAAGCCCATCACTCCACCCTGGAGTTCTGCAGGATGTACCTGGCCATGAACGATCATAGTAATTCAAAAGACTTCTGCTCCCACTGTGTGGGGTCCTGCACTCAGCCAGCTGGCTACCACAAGGAGAAGAGATTCAAGATTTCCTTCTAGAAGAGAGGGAGTGGTGCTTGCTCATGCATTGCATCCTCTTCTACCTTCAAGAGAGCAAGAGGGCAAGTTGCTGCTAGCACCTTGGTAGCAAGAAGAGAATAACTTCCCTTTAGTTTATAGTGCAAAGCTGCCGTGGAAGAAAGCCATAAAATGACGGCTTTGGTAGCACTTGTGGTCTAAAGAGCATTTCCCTTCCCTCTTTCCATGCTTTCATTTCTGAAAGGCAGCTGGGAGAAGAGGGCTCAGAAGGTGAGGCAGGGAGGTAGGGTCACGCTGTGTTACTGGCAGGGAGAGAAACTGACTGTCTCAGGTTCAGAAGTGAACCTGGGGATCTGACAATTGTGGACCATTGGTGGTGGGTCATTATAAGAGTGAAGGAAAATGGCTGTTAGAAGGAAGAGAAGGATTTTCAGCTTAAAAGGGAGAAGTGGATTGGATTAACAGGTGATTGGGCTCATCTTGAAATCCAGTGATGGATTTGTTTCCATCTGTGTTGTTTGCATGTGTGACTGTCCTTTACTTTTATAGAAGTTACTTGTATCCTGAAGGATGGTAAGAGAAGAGAGTGTCTCTCCTAATAGGAAGGAAACAAGAGCTTACTTGATTAGGGATTTGCAAATGGAGTGTAATTGCAAATGGTTGGAGATAATGAGAGTAAAAATTTACATGTTAATACCAAAATTAATAACATTAAGAAATACAGTAAGAGAGAAAGATTCCATGAGAATCCAGGAGTCAGGAGCCCTGAGAACTCTTCCCAATGGCATATTGTGTGGCAGTGGAAGAATCCTGCTGGATGTGACTCGTATGAGCAGTGAGAACTTGCAGCTCCGTGTAGGTCGCTGAAACAGGTAAATGCTCCATGTCTCAGCAAATCATCCCTAAGGCTGTAGCTCTGCAGCTTGCCAGGCTCCAGCAGTCCACACAACGCTGGGCTTTTGACCTCTTTCAAAAAACATGATTACTTTCCAAAACAGTTTCAGAGCCTTGGAGAGAGTGATTCTGCAGTGATTGTGGAAATACAAATATTTTTCTATTGTCTAATATTTGATCTCAACTACAAAATAGCTTTTTAGCTTTACAGTCTGTTCGCAAGTCCTCATCTCTATGTCAGAATGGTTACAACTGGGAAATAATGTTATAATTCCTTGCTAGTAGGATGGCCAGGGAATAGGTTTAAAATGCTTTGAGATTTGAGAATATTTTTCAAAGCATTTTAAACTGTTGACTCCAATCTGTGGAGGAGACAAATGTGAGCTGATTGGATCTGGACCATAGCAGTTGTTCTGTTTGGTGTCCTTGTCCCGTGTCACAGGCCTATGCTCCTGGACAGAGCAGCCTTTCCTGAAGGCTGTGTGGAGTATATCATGTAGGGCATGGGAAGCCTCAGCAATAATCATGTCTTGATTTTTAGCTTTTCTATCCCCACTTTCTAGTCTCTCTTTTCCATTTCTTCTCAAGAAAAAAAGCAGGTGCCTGTCACGGCAAAAGGAGAGGTATGACATAGACTTTGAGTCAGTGGGAAGTGAATGACCCAAAACCACCTGCAGCTTGGAGCTGGCCCTGTGTGTGTGGTAGAGCTGCTGGGCTGGGTGAGGAGTGCTCCCCACTTTCGGGTTCCTCATCCTCCTATGCTGCCCCCAGCAGCAGCTGGAGCTCAGCAGGGGAAAGTCTTGGCCCCTGGCTCCACGGGCAGACGGGGCTGCGGACCTGCTTTGGGGGCCCTGGCATGGCCAGGGCTCCTTGGCCTGGTGGAGCAGGTGGACCGTGGGCATCTGCACATGGGTACAGTGTGACACTGGTAGTGTGTGTGGGACTTAGAGATACCAGCAAGGTGATAGGGAGGTGGGACAAGCAGCCCCAAGTGGGAACTGCAAGCTTAGGGGAGAAAAGTCAGTTTTTCTAGAGCCTGGAGTGCAAGGAGAGTTTTTGGGGGAGAATAGATAATAAGGCTTGTTACAGCTGTGGTGAGGGGAAGACACTGGAAGATGGGATGCAAGGTTTCGGCTAAACTAGAAGGTGAAGGACCTTGCACATGTGTGTGGGTGGGATGACTGAGGAAACACGGGAAGGGCCCCCAAACAACTGTAGAAGAAAAAAGGAAGAGGCCTGATTAAAATCCTATGAGAAGGGCTGAGCTAGGGCATGGGTTGGCCAAGAACGGGGTGGGGGGAGTTACATTGTTATCAAACTGGGCCACAAAGAATGACCAGAAAGGAAAATGTGCTTTGTGTCTTGGATTCATGCAGGACATACTGAGACATGGGACATGTGAGCAGAAAATCTGGGGTTAGCAAACATGGAGTGATGTATCCATGTTAAAGTTTGTGTATGCAAACGAGAAATAAACTTGGGGAAAGACTAATTGGATTTGAAAATTGATGTCAGTGTGAGATTTTTGGAGGGTGATTAAGAATTTTTTTATGTTTTTTTTAAATCCAGTGACTGTTCTGAGAAACTGAAGATGTTGCTATTAACCAGAAAGGTCCTTTGCTCCATGTCTCATTTTGACTGGCATTGTTACATTAATATCTACGTTTCTTCTGCTGAATTACTTTCTGATCTGCAGTGCTCCCTGCCTCTCCTCCAGCCCTCCTTTTTTTTTTTTCTTATTTTCTGTCTATCAAAAATCCTTATAAAATCCTTGGCTTCCCCCAGCCTTGTTTCAGCCAGGTAATTTAGCACGTGCTGTTGTCTGCGCATGGTGATGTTCACTTCCCCAGCATGAGAAGTCCCTAAAAGTTCATCTCAGTCCTTCAGTGTACTAGTCCCACACGCAGTTTGCAGTGTTGCAAATCCTGTTAGTTCTGGGGTTTAGCATAAAGGGAGTGTGTGGTGGGGTTTTTTTACCAAGAGGCAAAGCCATGGTTTGTTGGTTTTTTTGTTGCTTTCTCAAATGCCAGATTACTCTTGTTTGTGTAATTGACCCTGGTGTGCCCAAATTAACTTTTTAGGAGCTATATATAGCTGGCTTACTTGTCTTCTTTTAAAATTCAGATCATACTATACTTTGTTTTAATTAATTACATAATCTTGTTTGTTTCTGTTTATTACTGTTTCTTATGCTGTAGCATGTGCTGGCTTCTTTCTAACTTGCCAAAACGAAAAAGAACAAACCTCAACCACTCTTACGCTGTAATCTCCTTGAGCTACTCATTTGTCAGTAGAAGCTTTAGAATAATACAAACACGTATCTGGGACACTCTCTCTGGTAACGAATGCTATTTGCTCAGCTCACACCTGCTGCAAAACAGGTCTGAATTAGGGAGCTTTGCAGTGTAACTGCCAGGCCAAAATCTTGAGCTTTCTCTGGTCAATGGGTGAGGTAATTCTAGAGGGTAGTTCTGTCTCCTGTCTCACCTAAAAGGTTGCTGGTCTTAAGCTGCTCAGATTTTATTCCTGGCAGAGGTTAGCTTGGTACTGACAACTTAAAGTGCGTCTTGGATTTTCCTCCAGGCCAAATTCAGGACCAGAGAGGTACTTAAGGACATGGTGAAAAGTCAGTGCCACGTAATGCAGTCCTCTGTGACAGCTTCTCTGTGAGCACTGTGGAAAGAGTTGCCACAGAGCTCCTCAAGGCTGGTCCTTTCTCTGTTCAACATGGTGTATTCCCTTCTGGATCTGGCAGCGAGCCACTTCTGTGCAGGCTCTGTGTGTTGAAGAAGTACTGTTTCAACCTATAAATAAAGAAGCTTTGAGCAGCCAAACATGCAGACTGCTGGTGTAACTACCCGTACATTCACAGCAGGTGCAACAAGCCCTCATCCTAACAAGAGAGGGCAGGCATTACTTTCTCCTTGCCCTGCTGGAGTCACCTTTGCATTATCTGGATGACACCTGTGCTAACTTACTGTCACCTGACTCCATTCTTGGACAGGCACAGGGAAAACAAATGTGCTTATCAGCTGACATAAACTAGACTAAGACTTACATCATCCAAACACTGAATGAGCAGCAGCCCCAAGCTACCCTGATGTGTCCTGGCCTCATGTGTGCACTGAACAGAAACGCAACCAAAAAAGCCTTGCAGTACAGAGGCAAGGGGCCGCTGACCCCATCACCCACTTTCTTCTCCAAGAAGGGGGAGGTAGAAGCACTTATGTGCTGCTTCCCTGTTCCCCTTCAGTAACTAAGAAGCTGTTTTTATCCTTTGCTTGGTGTTACTGTGAAGTGCATTTACAGCTGGCTTCTGCTGCCTGCCCTGGCAAACAGCTATGTAAGAAGCAGTGCATTACTAACAGAAGCATGTTTTATTTTCCTTTACAGGTAACTGTGCTGGTCCTTTTTGCCCTCGCATTCTTAACGTGTGTTGTATTTCTGGTAGTCTACAAGGTTTACAAGTATGATCACACCTGTCCAGAAGGATTTGTTTTCAAGGTAAATTGTGTGCACATTCTAGAAAAATAGGAGAGTATGTAATATTCTCTATGCTGTTTTCTGCATAACCTCAATTAAGTCATGCTGTATTGCATAGGAATTTGTGTTTGTTTCTGTAGGTTAGTGTGCTTCCTGCTATGTTTCTTTCTGATTAATTTATAATTGAGGTTGTACTGTCGCACAATTTTCATAATGTTGTTATTTTGCTAATGCTTTGAATGTTGAAAAACCAGCAAAAGTCCCAACACCAGTGTCCTTCAAACCTACTTCATCTGCAGCTGACTGGACAAAGCCCTCAGTTATTGGGTCATATGGTTTAAGGTTGCATGTTCTTCCAAATTCATGTGTCTTAAAAAAGAAGAGAATGATAAAACCTGGAGAAGAAAAATGACCCTGGAATATATGTCAAAGAAACAGTAGAGTGATGTTCTCAGTAAAAGCAGCAGAGTTGCCTTAGGGTTATTTTTGTAGAAAGAACTTCTTGTTCTAGAATAGTGACCTCTGAGCCCTACTGCCACAGGCTAAAAGTGATGCCAGAAAAGGGAAAATACATTTATTGGAAAAAATACTGGTGCCAACCAGAAGGGAGGCTGGGGCTCGCTTCATGCGTGCGAGATGGTAGTGCTGGCTCCTCAGCTATGACCTGGGCTGGAAGTCAGAAAGGGAACAGATTTCTCAGTTGTAAATTTAGCAGGGTTGAACTTGGCTGTAATTAGATAAGAAAAGTAGCAGTGATGATGGTGTTCTTCCCTCTGATTTTTCAAGATTACTTAGTGACATAATGAATCCAAAGGGTACCCAGTATGATCTTCAAAAGGATTTAAAAAGGAATGGCTGCCTCAGCACCCCTTTACAAACCTGTTCAGGACTTTTGATTCTGCCATTTCAGGCACATGAGTATCTTTGAAGAATCTAGTCCAAAGTTACAATCGGTGGTGCCCTGCTGGATTAGCTTGGCTCCAAGCATTCCGTTTTAGGTTACTGCTTCCCCTTGGTTCAAGGGCAAAAGCTGCTGTGGTTAGAATATTTGTAACTGAGGAGATTCAGCTCTTGGTTCTGCTGTTCAGTGTTTGTGTTGTCTCAGACAAGCACTAGAACCCCTCTGTGCTGTCTGATGGGACGACAGCCTTTTTTTTATTTTTTGAAGCTTTCTCTTGCCTTTGAGCAATTTGGAATATGGACTGTATCTTCCTACCAAGCTTATCCTGATGTGATCCTGACTTGACAGGAATGGCCAGTGATGTGCTCCTGTCAGAAGTCTGGTAACAGTCCGCTGCTTCTGCTTCCTTTCATACCACGTTGTCCCTTTGAGTTGTAGCCTTCTGGCTTCTTTTGTCTTTTCTTCCTAGTGTCACAAACATTTAAGGGGAGAACAGTTTCTTAGCTATATTTCAGTTGCACTGTGAACAGTCCAGTTGGGTTTCTCTCCTTAGGGCCCTGGTTTGAACCAGAAGTTAGGGAGAACGTCCCACAGCTCGTGGTTTGTTTTTAAGGTGCAGCGCATACACAGGGCTGCGTTACTCTGACCCTCCCAGTGCTGGGTCCCACGGAGGCTGTTTCCTAGCTGCTTGATGGCATAATGCCAGGAGACACAGCATCTTTGGTCATGTAACTCTTTTTAAAAAGAGTTTTACAGGATAAAAACGTTAGCAAATGGCACAAGGCCTGAACCTACCTCTGTTGACATGAATTTGTATTTGTTGCCTTTGCATCTGGTTTTGGGAGAGTCCATAATACGTCATGGCATAACTTGGAACAGATGTCCTAAAAGAGATGAAGTCCAGCACTTGGTGACCAATGTCTCTGTGGATTGGCTTTGTGCTTCAGGTGGACTCAACAATGTTTTCTGGCCTGGATGTCCCCAGGCTTTGGATGCTGATGTGATTTCCTGGTTAAGAGCAAAGGTGTCCCCTGTCTCAGGAAGCTTGGTACCATGGGAATCTCTGCATAAAGGCTGAGCTACTGCAGCTCTGAGTCAGACTCAGTCTTCTCTGCTTTGATGCTCTCATACATGGAGCAGTTCCAAAGGTTTCAGTGTTTTCAGCCTTTCTGCTGTCCTACACATCCAGGGCTTGAAGGTGTGCTTAAAAAGGTGCATATTTTCCTTTGTATAGCAATCTTAAACTGCTCGAGCCTCAACTTTGTGCTTGCTCAAGCTTTCTGCCTCAGCCCTAATACTGCTGTTGTGTAGATCACTCCTCTGAAGCACTCGTTACTGGCTGTTAGTGAGAGTCACCAGCGTTTTGCTCAAAGACCTGAGCGCATTTACATCCTGGAGGAATTTCTCCAAGGCTTCAGTGTGCTCCCTACTACTGCATCTGTTACCTTTTAGCTTCCCTTGCCAAGGCACCTGCGTTCTGTCAGACTCATGGACAGCACAACAAAGTGATTTCAGTGCATTAAAGACAACATCATCATCTATTAAGTTTGGAATTACTGACACAGCAAAGTTCATGTGACAAGATACTATTTATAAGTGAATACCATCAGGGTCTTTATGTCACAGAGACAAAAGGAGTCATCTTCAAACAGCCAGATCCAGACTGGCAACCAGGATTCTCTCTGTCATCAAAGGCCTTAACCCTTAACTAATTTCTGAAATAGAAGGGTTGTGAAAGAAGCAAGACACTGGCAACTCAGTCTGGAGCATCCCAGTTTCTTCTCATGGCCTTCCTTATTACTTCTCTCACCTGGGAACCATGGAAACAAATAAAAAGGTTGGAGAGGAATGTTTGCATAAGCTGAAGGTCCCAGGCGAGCGGCAGGATGAGGATTGGTGCCAGTTTCCATGGCTCGGTCACTCCCCAGCGCTGCATGGCTGGCCTTGATTAGGAGCTAAGGAAAGGGGGCTGTCCTTGGGCTGTACCCAAGGAGTAATCAGTAAAGGGGAGGTTTTTCCTGTCTTTTCTAGAAACATGAAATCCTGGGAGCAAGAATGCAGTCCAGATGGAAACTGTGCTGTGTTTCTTTAGGCTCTTTTGATAGATGTTGTGCGTGTTTGTGACTAAGAAAAATAACATTACTGAATCATTTTGCCTGTTACAAAGCAAATTGCTTCTAAAAGCAACAAAAGATTCTGTGGCATTTTTTTCAGACTGGCAGTAATCTTGGCTTGTCTTCAGTACTAATAATTATATTTGCTTGAATTTCTTTGGCAGATTTAATTAGCTCAATGGATTGTATTTCTTCCCCCATTTTAAATATTTAGAATTGTGCCTACATCCTATGACTGGGTGAAATAATCACTACAAAGATGTCTGGGTCTTGCGTACTTCTTAGTCATTTTATTACATCAGAAGTAGTGCCAGTTATCCCAGATAAAGCATGCAGAATAAATACTTCCAGAATGCAGCATGGTGGTGTGAACCTGTTTATCAAATAGCTCTATTCTAGAGTTGTCGTGGATTATTTTTTTTTTTAAATCTAGGTCCTGGTCTTGTAGGTGGGATATACGATGATTAATGACCATGGGGAGACCTCCATTGACTTAAACAGTGCTGAACAGGCACAGGTGTCTGCTTAGCCGGGGTTAAATCCCATCTGCTTTGTAGTGCTACTGCAAACAGAACTGTGAGGGAAGATTTGCCCTGGCTGCTCAGTTAACAAAAGATAACAAATAAACACTATTGGAGGCTGACACACCTCGAGGTTTCTGTCCCACAAGCAGGTTAGAATCGATGTGGTGTTAACTCTGCAGGAGCAGTGTTAGTCTTGGGACAGCGAGTCTTCTTTCAGCAGTCCAGTCTGCCACCGGGTTGTATCCACCGGCGGCAGGCAGGTTTATGAGACTACCTGTAGGCCTGTTGTTTTGGCAAGTCTTGCTTTTTTCTTTCATACCTTTTGATGCTTTTTTTCACTCTTAACATTCTTAGGATGCAAAATATTTATTAAGCCAAGACTGTCTGCTGGATTTTTCCCCCAGTCATTCTGTGCTTTATGATTTAAACCATTCGAAACTGTGTGCTTATTTATGCCACTTTATTTATGCCACTTCTCCTTCTTTTTTTTTTTTAAGGACAAGAGTCAACCCAAAAGTAAATGTGGACACATTTGAGATGACAGCATCTGGTCATAAAAACCATGACATTTTTGCATGTGTTTTTCCTGCCCAGAAATTTCCAATATTAAGTTTTGTTTGCCAAGTTCTATAACAGTAGCAGTTCCAAGCTGCTGTGCTGTAGTGTTACAAATTTTAATCTTCCGGTGGTGGAAGCAGGAAGACCAAACAACCTATTTTTTTAAAAAACAGTCACAGTAAAAATGATTAAACTTATTTCCCTCAAGCTGCAGCTACTCACAGCTTATACTTTAGAGGGTCAATTCAGTTGCCCAGATGGCTGCCCCAGCACTCCGAGGTATCAGGCAGGACGGACTGGACTGGCAGTTATGGCAGAGCATCCACGGAGAGAAGGGTGACCTGGAGCAAAACCTGGGGCCTCACAGGATGTGTCTGCATCATTTTTCCCTCCAGTGCAGCTGCCTGCTTCATAGGTTTTCACTGCATCGTCACTGCAGTGGTCGCTAGATGAGAGCTGCTGACTAATGGACTGCACGTGCGCATTCACTTTGGTTTTTAAGGTGTCAGCAAAGTTTGGATCCTACTTAGTATTTAACTCTCTAAATCAGGTATTTCACTTTCAAAAGCTGTGAGCGTCTTGCAGTGTCTGTGTAGTGCTTTTACACTTCTGGGAAATCAAATAACGGTCCCACAGCTAAAGGTAGCTTTTGAAAAGCTTGCTGTTGGCTGCGTCTTTCTGATAATCAAGAGAGTGAAGTATTTTGTATGTGTGTACGCACCTGGACATCAGCTTGGCCACCCACAGTGTTTTCCCTGTATGTCTTATTTACTGGGCTATAAAACTGTTCACACCTTGGCACCAGTGTATCTATTCATTTCTGTCCCACAGACTGAAAACACCATATTAAAGTGCCTGAAGCTGATCTAACAGTAGGATGCAGACATCTGTAAGTGTAGACCAAACAGTTGGAACTAGGTGGGGAGGAAAAACCAGCAAAATATGGCTGGAACTAGAGACTCAGTACTTGAAAAAATGATTTTAGGCAAGCCTGTTTCTGGTATGTTAATTATTCTGGCATGTACACCCAGACTGGTCTTCCTGGCAACTGCAGGAGGAGTTTAAGGATCGGAGGGAAGAACGTTTGGAGTGTAGCAGGACAGCACTGTAGTGAATTCCTGTATGCTGCATCTTGGCTGGCAGAAAGTGAATGTTGGCTTAGACTAAAAGGCAAAGGAAGAACACTAACCTACTTTTGGTGTGTATGGGACCATATTTGTAACCTCAGTGATGGACTTTCTTTTCAGAATAATCAGTGCATTCCAGCTGGGTTGGAAAACTACTACTCTGAACAAGACTCCAGTGCTCGAGGGAAGTTTTACACAGTCATAAACCACTACAACCTGGCCAAACAAACCATCACGCGCTCAGTGTCCCCGTGGATGACAGTACTGTCGGAAGAGAAACTCTCTGAACAGGAGACTGAAGCTGCTGAGAAATCAGCTTAGTGTGATATGCTAATTCTTAATGCTATGTCATTGAAGGTAACTAAGGGACTTTAAGGAACTTTTAATGAAATATAATTATGGATAATTTAGAGGTTACTCATGTTTATGGTGCAATTGCTTCTGTTTGCTGATACTGCTTTGCAAAAAACAAAACAAAACTTGCTGCAGAACATTCATGGGCATAAAACAAGGTGCATATCAGCATTGCTTTAGAGCTCTGACACCATTTTCAATGTTAAAAAAAAAAATCCAATGTTAGATATGTTCTTGCAGTTTATTGGATACTGACAGATTTCTTCACTGGATTTTCAGGGTTTGGACCATAGGTAAATCATGTGTTCTGTTGTCTGAACTGATACTTTATTTATTAATTTTTTTATTCTTTGTCATTTTGCAAACTGAAACACCCCAGATGTAACTAGAGTGATCTCTTGTTTAGCTGAAAGCTGTATTTAATCTTTAGTTTTGGCTCAGGCAAGAACGATAGTCAGCACTGATGTCAAAGGCATAATGTAATGACTTGTATGGAGAAAGAAACTGTCAGGTAGCATTTTTCTTACATTTTCTTTACTGTTGTTTATTTGTAAGTGATAATGAAGTTCTCTGCAACAAGGCATGCTTAATGTTTTATTATTGCTGTCAACAGGATTTAACTGCATTTCCACTGTGGCTTTAGCATCTTGGTAAGGATGTGCACTAAAACACAAACTAGATAGATAGACATGAAGGAAAAAACACAGACCGTTTGAGCGATGGATGTTGAGGATAGTGTAAAAAAATACAGCTCAAGATGTTCTAATGAGAAACAACATCTTTTGATCATACTTAAGAGGCTGAAAGCCTATTCACAGTAGATGTGGTCCACTCTGTCATTTGTTGGTTACAACTGAGGGAATAAAAGTCTAAATTTTCTCTTATTACGCTACCATTTCCCTTTTTAATTAATTAGAAAGAGCTTTCAGTCTATGTATGGTTTGCAGTTTCATACTTTTTAAAACACAGAGCATCACAAGTGAAACAATAATGTATTAGATAACACAATTGGCTGTTTTAAAGCTACATGTGGAACAGAGTGAAGAGTAGAACTGTTTATGTAGGGCTTGGGAGGGGAAAAGATGTAGAATAACTTAGTATTGTGGATGCACGTTAAAGTTCCATTGTAATTACAAACTTATCTATTCTTTGTGTGAAACCATGTTTTCATTTTATTATAAAACTTAAATATACATTACAAAAAAAGACATCTTACCAATGTAACAGACAAAGCTAAGCATGTGAAGCAGCTGGGCAAGCAAGTCACATTTTTGGTCATGTAACTTGAATGGGACAAGGTGCAGTGGACATGTCAAAAGTTCCTTTTTTTGTTTTTGTACAGAGTAGATAAAAATGAAGGAAAAACATCAGTATGGGCTCTGTCTCAAGATCTGTAGTAGAACAAACTTTAATTTTTCTACAGTAAAATTGCTTTATCAACAGCCTTTCTTACCAATACAGTAAAAACAGCCATTCTTGAGGTTTGCTATGAAATGTGCATTACACAGTAGATCTGTAAAAGGCTTTTTATTAAGTCATCATGGTGTGTGGAATGCATGAAAAGCAATAAATTCTGTGCCAAATTTTTCTTTGCATTTAAAAATTTCAAGCTAATATAAAGATACTAAAACATACCATTTTTGCATTTTCTAATAGGTATATGCTTTATTGAATGTAATTAATTCACATGTAACTTTTGACATTTTCACTCTGTGCAGAGTAAAGAATAAGGATGATGCTGCTTGTTGCATATAATGTATAGAAATATACATTTCAGAAGAGAGATAGCAGAACACATATTTCATATCAACACATTTACAGAAGACATTCAGATTTTACAACATGGAAAGATCTGTTCCCCAGGACTGTCCTACATAGCAATGATTCATGATATCTCTCCTCCCCTTAAATTTAGGACAATAAAAAATTTAATGCACAAGTAAATACTGATGAGAAACAACTTATTTCTCTCTCTCGTAAAAATAAACATTAAAAAATGCTAAGCTTTACAATCTAGGGGAAAGAGATTGCTTATGCTTCTTGAAGTGAAAGTAATTTTTTCCTGTGATTTAACAGGAGGAGTTTATCAATTCTTATCTACAGTTTGTTTTGAAACTTTATTTTTTAGTACTCCCAATATTTTTTACGCTCCCAATTTTAGTACTTTGAAGAGTTTGGCTTCAATACTGCCTATCCTTTGGCTTTGTTCTGACAGCCCAGAACATCTGTTTCACTGCACAGTCTGTTTGTGTTGGGTTCTCTCTTTTCACCTAGAAGTAAAGCTCTTCAGTTGACTTCTTATCGTTATTATTATTACTATTAAATCCACCCAGTCTCTAACTCGAGTAGTTTCAAAGGATTAGAAGTAGAGGTCATACATGTGCAAAATGATCCCTGTGTACTGAAGTGGTATGATTAAATAAAAGTCTGAGACAGTGTAGATGCTTTTGCACAGTAACAGTTTTCTCTTGATGTGATCTGCACACTGGGAGCTGGACTTCACACGTCACAGATGTGTGGGTGACTACGATAAAACCATTACTGTTTTTTTTCCTTCTGTTAGCTATGCTCCAGCTCCAAGTCTTTCAGATGTTTCTGTGTTATTTGCAGGATTAAGTGTGGTTTTATGTTTGATAACAGGATTTAAAATGAATGCTATCAGCTCCCTCTGCTCTGATGGATATATGCACATGCTTATTTATTGGAAAATATTTCCATCATAGCGGTGTGAAAAAAATGCATAAAATATACAGGTATGGTGGATACCCCGCTCCATAGAAAATGTCTGAAGTTGTACAAAGTATGTAGACAATATTACATTTTAATTAATTATCATACCAGTCCAGGAAAAGCAAGGAAAATGAACACATCACAAGGAAGAACAGGATCCATACTCTGAATCCAGCGTTGTTTTTGATGGCCTGCGAGGAAAAGGTTATCTCCGTTACCATCACCAGTAAACATACAGCAGAATTCCAACAATGGCAACCCAGGATGCCTCTTAGTGGCTTCACTCTTCCCTCCCACAGGAGAAAGAACAAAACTTGCCCTTAATTTCAGGTGAATGAAAGTCAGGTTGACTATACTTCTTTAGATATATTACACTAAAGTTTCTCTCAAAATCGGTCATTAAAAAAAAACCAAACAAAAAAAACCCCGAAAAAACACACAAACCAAAAATATCCCAAGATCCCACACAATGGAAATATACTCAAACCATTAAGAACAACATTAAAACATACATACTTAAAGGTTAGTTTTAATTCCACAAGTGAAATTCTATGATTAGAAATAATGAGGCCTTGATCATTGTAATAAACATCATCTGACAAAAAAACCCCAAACAACAGCCAACCAAAAAAAAAAACCTCCAACCCAACAGCTCTTTCTGGAGGTTGATTTAGCTCTGCCAATCACATATTTCAGTCTCAGAGCAAGTTAAAGCAAGGAGAAAGTATTTTTCTTGGATTCTCCTTCCCAAACGTATCAGGGGACCTGTTCTCTCAGATTTTTCAGATTTACACATGGAATAGATTTTACTTTTTTTTTTTTTAATGTGATATAAACACTAATGTGAATGATGAAGTTTTGTATTTATCACCTTTCTCTACTGTTTTTCATTGTGGTTTAGGAAACTTAGTTCTACCTACAAATGGGAAGCAAAAATAGCTTCAGTTCAGGCCAGGTTTGATGCACTTTTCATGAGAGCTGAGCAGTAAATAACTCATCCGTGAGTTACATATTCTTTGTGCTTTCAGGAGGGAGGAAAAAAAAAAGAACTGAAGCATTTACTCAGTAGCCTGAGTTAGGAGCTCTGTTTTTATTGAAATCTCAGCTCCTGGAAGATAACATTTCATTCTAATTAGTAAGACAATGGGGTGGATTTGCTTACTAGGAGCATGTGAGATACATTCAGCATGGTAAAGAGACTCTTCTGTTAACACTCAGCATTTAACTCGTTTCAGCACCGTCTTATTCTTAGTCTGCAATTTCTCCCTCCTCCCCTTTACAAAACCAAACAGACTTCACACATGCTTTAATTCATGCCAGCTGACCTTCATGTTTAAAAAACAGGTGAGGCCAAGCAGATTTCTGCAGACCTGTGTAGCTGTTCACATCTCTGTTAGCAACACAACTATTCCAGCTGCCAACTATTGAGAAGCTCAGCTAACTTGTACAGTTTTTCCAAAATTGTGTCCCGACACCCCAACACGCTGCACCTGTCCTGGGGGTGAACTCACACGTGCTGTTGAAAGCAACACTTGGGCAAAACTGCAAATTAAGAGACACAAGTAAGTTTAAAACAATGTAGAGGCATCACCTCTCTTATATCTTCGTTGCCTTCTTTGATATTTTCTGTTGCACCCACAACTAGTTGATGGATATTGTCAATATCGGTTTCCTGTTAAAATAAATAAAATAGAAACAGTGATGAATTAAGAAAAAAATGACTTCCAGGGACTTGGGGAACAAACAGAACTCAAAAATAAATTAAAATCTGGTGTTATTATCATCTTAGTTTTAATGATGCAGAGGCAATTAAGTTGTAATTTCTTTACCTGTGATTTTATGAGCCTCAACAGAGAGCACCAATATCAACAGGAAGTCTCCCGTTTATCTAGAATCAAATCTAACCAGTCTAATTTTTACCAGCTCCTTTGGAAGAGGTGCCACCATTTCCAGAAAAGATGCCATTAAGTAGTACAATTCAACAGGACACTAATTCTGAGGCAGAGGGATCATTTGCACACACACTGCATTTTCCATTCCCAGTACATACTGATAAGTAACAACAGTAAATATCTCGATTTTGCATTTGAAAAACAAAAATATTTTCCTTCACATTTGTGTCAAAGATTCATTAATCTTACATTTACATCTGGCGTGCAACCAAGACCAAAATGTCTCCAAGAAAATCTTCAAGCTGTATTTGCTGCTGGAGTACTAAATTATACTAACCTGTTGCAAGACCTTTTCAGTGAATATTTCTTGTAGTCTGGAGATTTCCACCACTTTTCCTTCAATTTGTCTTGGCAAAGAACAGAAATACCCCATTAGACACTACTGCAAACATTTCTTGCTCCTGCAGATTCAGCTTCTCCATCCCAGTAAGCGGGCGAGTCAAAGGCACACCTATTTTGTTAGCCATCAGCTGCAGTGATAGCCTGGGATCAGTGCTCTGACAATTCATGGTTGGAAGACGACCAGCCCACAGTGATGCATGGTCTGAATGTTGGGACTGTCCTATGCTAGGGCAAGAGTTGGACTTGATGATCCTTGTGCACCCCTTCCAACTCACAACATTCTATGATTCTATGCTCTGGGGAAGGCACCACCTGGAAGGTGGCAGAGAGCAGCCATCACTGCGAGAGCTTCACCTATCTTCCTTCTTCCATCCATGACCCTAAGTAGTCAATGTTGACATACCCTTACTAGATGCTGCTGTGAAGTGTGGAATTCACCTTGGCTGGTACTGATACTCCAGAAATAAAGCTCTAGCTGGAGTTGGCCGTTCAGGTTTTCTGCACAGCCAGTGAAGAGCAAACGGCACCGCTGCTCTGCCATAAGGAAAGACGGGTCTCTCTGCCTGGGGGTCAGTGATGGCGCCTCCCCTGCTGCTGTCTGCATATGCAGCGGACAGTGCGATATGAATGGAAAACATCATCCTTTAAAACTTCTCTATAAGGGAGCTAGAATGTAAACCTCCCAATGTACCCAGTGCTAGCGGGGAGCTGGTGTGTCCCTCAGAACCATTCTTTACACTGTGGGACAGCACGATGTGTGATGCACACAGTTCATTTCCTGGGCACTCCTGTTTTGTCCCTGCTTCTACCACACTGCTGCAATTCACAGAGCCAGGTGTCCTGGAGCAGACACTTGTGTGTAGGTGTTGGCCAGGTTAGGGGACCAGCATGTGCAGCCATCTGCCAAATAACAAAAAACGGTACCTGACTTCATCAAAGAGGTTATTCATTTCACCAACAAGCCTCTGGTTCTCCTGTTCAAACTGGAAGAAGGAAATCACGTAAGTTCACATGTTTGGACTTGGGGAATTTTCTTCAAACCCCACCCCATACCAACTTCCACCCTTCCTTGCCATCTATTTACAGTATGTCTCAACTAAAGAGATCTTCAAGAATTACTAATACTGGTCTAAATGAACAATATGGATCTTTTTATTTGCACCCCGTCACTGTAACACTTTGTCATTCTCCTCCCATTAGTGAAACAAACCCCAAAATAACTTGAAGATTTTGCTCAAGTTACTTTGCAGTAAAGAAAAATACAGTGGATGAAATCTGTCCTTTTTTATTGTTTGAGATATTGAGTGGGGAAAGCTTTCAGGCTCATGAAAGCATGTGATTCTTTTCATGATACCTTTGCACTGCCATTCACATTATTCACGTACTGCCCACGGTATGAAGTTAAGAGCTTTTACATTTTGCTACAATATGAAATATTTTGACATCTAGTACTTCATACTTTACAAACGCACTGGCTTTAGTTATTCCAGCAGACCTCTTCCATTTAAAACTCGTGTAATCAATGAAACATTTTTTTAGCACTACATTTTTCCTGCATAAATAGAAAACTTTATGCAGGAAAATAAGCTTTGACTTTTTAGATGTACTGGACTGTCAGGTCATTTGGGATTCATTACAGAACAAGTGATCATGCAGCAAGTATGATGACACAGTGTGCTGAAACAAAACCTGCACAGCCAAAATACAGCCGAGGAAGGTATCCCATGTTGTAGTGGAGTTTGTTGGAAACCACATCATAAGGACTGTTTCAGAAAGAACCTGTTAGGACATACTGAGCTGGGATTTCAAGGTGTCTGAATGAGTCTGACCCTCCAGTCTGGCAGCCAGCCACAGCTGGTTAAAAGCCCAGGGCGGGCCTGCAGCTTCCTGCCCAACACCTCCTGGGGAGCACTCCGGCCGAAAGGCTCCTGCCATCAGGGACAGCAGAGCACCCCGTACTGGAAGGGTAACAAGTCCCATTTTGGGACAAGGATAGGAAACACATTCAAGGTATTCTGATGTGGCCAAAGCCTTGGTAACAGCTGGACCTTTGTGGTATGAACACAACTGACTAGATCTTGACCTGGACATGCTGGAGAGTTGGGCAGAAA
>NW_010286344.1:0-16040 GCF_000700745.2 Antrostomus carolinensis
CGGCGTTTCCCCCGCTGGCCTGAGCCGTGCGGCCAGGGCCGGGCTCTGTGACGGGAAGGGCTCGCTCAGGGGGCGAGGAGCCGCCTGTCGTCACGGGGCTTCCTTCCCCAGAGTACCCGGTGCGGGGTTGTTCTCCGCGCAAAGTGCGAAACCCCAGGGTTCTCTTAATTATATTTTTATTTTGGTAGCGTGGTGTTGGTTTATTTGTGTTAGATTTTCATATTCTAGGCTGCTTTTGATTTTTTTAAAGCTTTTTTGTCAAATAGTATCAATTTGATGCTCAGGTATTTTTAGTAACAAAAAAAGGGTTTTAAAAACCTGGCATAAATAGGCACATTTTATAATTTCCTTCTTGGGGTGAGGGAGTGAGGTTGAATTTTAACTCGGCTTAGAAACTTTGCTGTGGTTTTCTCAAGCCAAATCCTGAACAAGGATACTCGAACAAGGATGCTCCCAGCAATGGCAACCATAAATTTAATATAATCAAAATATAATCAAAACAAACAAACAACACAAAAAATTTTCCCTATAGTCAAAGTGAATGACATACACGAAGGTAACTCTTCAGCATTAGTTTAGTGTACCATCAGATGTGATTATTAAGAAATAGGTACCTCATGCTAGTTTTTACGCGTATGTAACGTAATTAACATCACACTATCTATTGATGAAGCTGCAAATATGCTTAAGTTTGAGGTGCTGCATCTTAACCTTGCACTGACACTTTTGTTTGGTAAAGGCCTCTGATCACCGTGAACAGGCTGGGGAAAAAAAAAAAGAAAGTATTTTCTCAGATCTGTGCAGCAGCAATCTTCTCTAATATCCTGCTCTCCTGGATTTCCAAAGAGAACAGAGAGAAGAGTTTTGCCTTTGATATTTAAAGCAAAATAAATTCTTCCCATCATATATGCTGAAGTACATTTTCTTCATTTTATAAAATCAGATTTTTAGGCTGGGAAATACGTGACACTGAATACTTTGTAGCATGGCTTTTTGAGGGTTGAGAAACCAGTTTCAAGAGGCTCTTTTTAAATATTCCTCTTTAAGTTTGAAATCTAGTGTGGGATGTTTTTGTGAAGTTTCAGGAACAATACTCTGATCTCATCTTGATCTTTCCTGTCTCCTTCCCAGCTTGCAAGCTGGGGAGCGTATAGACCAGAAACCGGTTGAAGGTCAAAGACAAAGATTTTGGAGACAAGAGGCATCATCTGGGGTAAGTGAGGGGCAGTGCTGGGGGAAGGATGAAGTGAGTCAGCATGACACAGATGTGTCCACTTGGAAACCACAGCAAGATCTTCCCGCTGCACTGTGTGAGCCTCTTAAAAGCAAAATCCAGACAGAGTCTGTCTCTCTATAAATCTTTCCCCCCTTTCCATTACTAGTTGGGTATTGTTGGCTCTAAGCCACCTGATTTTACTATGATTTATTAACTGCTATGTATTATATATGAGATTCAGGTTTACTGAAGAGTTACCCTTATGGTCAATGTTGCATACAAATCAGCTACTGTTAGAGAGGTTTATTGCATCTTTTTATGCGGCTAGGAGTTTTCTTAGGTAGTGTTAGAATTTGTGACTTGTAAAACAATAACAAAAAAAAAAAAAAAAGAACAAGTTCCTCATCTGTATTTCACGTGGTGCATGTATTGCATGGAGCGCATCATATAGCCCTGTTTGGGTTATGATCATTCCTAAAAACCTGAGTACTTGGCAGCGGGGCAGCGGGAGGAGCAGAACAAGACACCGAGGCATACTGATTTTTCACAAAGTTCCTAATAAACATACAAAATTAGGTAAATTGGTGTTTTGTACCAGAAGAAAAACATGAATGAATGAAATAGGGGATAAAATGTTATTTTGTGTGGAAGTATGACTTGCAAAAGTATCTGGAATTTAAATGATAATATGGCACGTTTGAGTGATGCTGCTGCCTGAAGAAGTTCACGCTGTTACGCGTTGCTTACTGCTGTTCTCTCTCGCATTATCTGGTAGAAGCTCTGCAGGAGATTTTGGCCCTTGGTCATAACCTTGTCTGTAATTATTCCAGTGATGACCAGTGTCTGTCTTTCAACACTGTGTATTGTTTTATGGCATCTTTGCTTTTCATTTTCAGTGTGCAGATTAGTTGTGCTCTAAAGATGAGTACATTAATCTAAAGGGGGGGGAGGTTGATTTTAAACTCACTATAAAATAATAAAAAAATGTGTCCATGTTTCAACAGTTTGAGAATTTTGTGCAAAGGGTGGGGGGAAGGGCAGGAAGATGAAAGAGATTATGCCTTTTTTAATAAAATACTACAGCAAGTTGCAGAGGCAGAAATGACCATAGGGATGTCAAAAGGACGTGTGGAGGATAAAAGGTAGAATACAGGGTTTCACCATGTCTTAAATGTTGCTGTTATATTCAAACCACAAGCATTGCAATCTGTTTTGGACTGACATGTGTTATGAAGTGTTTGTGAAGAAAGGAGTTATTGTTAGGTAAAAGCATTGTGTGCTAAACTAGAGTTAAGCAAATATTTCTGATTTTGTTTCCTTGTGAAAGATATTCCCAACAAACTACAGAAATGTTTATAGACATTATCCTTTTATATAAGTTTTTCTTGTATTACTTTCCATTATTTTTAATTTATGTAGAAGTGGGGAAAAAAATGGAAAGAACTAGTGACTTGAATTAACTTTTTACCAAATTATATTGCAAATTTAGACACTGTTCCTAGAAGGCAGTTTGTAGAGAGCCGTTGTTATGTGAATATGAAAGACAGGAAAATGATTCTTGCTCCTCAGGATATGAATTTAGTATCGTTTCATGTGTTTCAGATACAGCTATCCTGAAAGCTTCGGGCAAAGTATAACTGACTCTCTTATTGCTATTTACTCAACAGCTATGCTGTTTCATTTTGTTTCATTCTTTTTCTTTTTCTTTTTTTTTTTAACAAAAGAATGAAACAATCTATTGGAAGAGAAAACTTTGTTAGGGCTCCACAGTGTTGTCTCATTAAAGATATTTAACTGGAGAGTTCACCTAGAAAATGTTTCAGATTACCTTTTCAGACTTGTTTTGAGTTGTTTTATTTAGGACATGTTATAAATAAAGCAAGCTTCTACATTTGAAATACGTTTGAATGTATATCACCAACACTGTCCTCAGAAGCATGGTTTATTTTATATAAAGATGAAATCCAAGATATTAAAGAGGGAGATGATTTGTGTTTGTCTAAATGCAGGGCTAATGTTGGAACACATTTTGTTTCTCTCATTGACACTTGGAACTGGCCCAAGGTTCTTTATCCTTGCAGACACAGACACAGTGTTCTACAGACAAAAACATAATTAAACTGAGTGCTACCTGTGGCAAGGACATTTAGAAATTCACAGAATTCAAGCAACCAAAACAAAGCATTGGTTTTCAGCTTTCAGATCTGTTCATGATAACATGCTGCATATGGTTTTTTCTGATTTTTGGGGGGGAATGGTGGTCTTATAAGAAGCCAAAAATGAGGCAATGTTTAATGGTAGTGAATATCCCCATTGTATGGCACTGTTTCTGTTTCTTTTCCGTGTGTTCTGTAAATTAATACACTCTCATAAGGAAAATTGGTTGAGAGAAATCAGATAAATAACAATGAAGCATTTAGCAGATGACTAGGATGACGTTATTAGCCACTGGAATGGTACAGCTTGATGAAATCACAGCACTGAGGCAATGTTTTGACTGACTTTTTCAGTTTCCTGTGTGAGTGACACAGCAAAAATGTCATGGCTTCTTACATTGGCATTTCAAATGTTCCTTATCAAAGTTAGTGAAAATATAGCATTCTCTTGTGCCTTTTGAGTATAAAAGGCAAAACAACACAAACAACACACTAGTTCATCTCTAATCTACTGGCAATCGTCACTAACTCATTTTTATGCTTTTCTACTTTATCAGTGCCAAAGAGTAGAAAATTATACCTATCGAAATATACTAAAAAGAATATTTCAAGGACAGCTCTAACATTACGTGAAACCTACTAGCTATGCTGTGAGGATTGAAATATATATTTGTATTTCTTGAATGCATTATACAGTTATTAGTGTGTTTATTGACTGAACAGGACAAAAAAGAAATGAATGGGTAAATATGGTGATATTGATATGTATCTGATTATACTTGTGTTGACTATACAGTTTTCAGCTCAGAACATAATTGTGAATTGTTCCAAGATAATCTGAAGACATGGTGCTTTTTTTAAGGGAAAGATATTGGCATCTGATATGGTGATCTTGTGCCATGTTGTCATGAGAGAGGTTACTAAGTAGCAACAGTTCAATATCATCCTTTGGACTTTTCTGATAGACCACTTAACTATCTCAGCTTTTCCAGTGATCATCTCATTTATCTAGGATTATTGCAGTGAATTTACTGTTTGGTTTTCTTCCAGAACTGAAATGTCAAGTCCAGTGTCATGTATGCAGTAGCTTTGTGCTGTGAGAGCTCAACAGATCTACCAAAAGCTGCTAGTAGTTGATCTTTGGATAGAGCTAGAAATAAATAAATCCTCTTTAGCAGATCAATATTCATCCCATTTAATGCTTGATGTGAAACTTGTGGATTTGAAGTAGTAATGCTGATGTACAGCTAATCGTTGAAATGGGCATTAGGGCTTTTATAGCATGGCAACATATTGTCAGGCAGGAAGGAGGAAAGTGTTGAGTGCATCCTAAGGGGGGAAAAACTCTGTAACAATATGCAATTTAATGAACGTTTGTAATCCACACAGTGTCCTACACTGCAGTGATTTGCTAGGTTGCAGGCTAATACTGTACATCCAGTGTTTATTCCAGGGGGGTGTACTTAGTAAAGCAGATAGTGGGTCTTTCAGAGTCTAAATATAATCATCCAGTCAGATTTAAAGACATAATTTTCCTCTTTGGTACTCTCCTCTCGACTAGTCACTTATCTATCCAACTGTATGCAAGTACATGGAATGTGCACTTCCCATGGTACAGAATATATATATGTACATATATAGTACTGTATATACATATGCATTTGTGTAGGCATGTATACCTGCTTATTAAATTTCTGTCTAGAATTTTTATTGTACCTATTTCAGAGAAAAAGAAGGAGAATTTCTAGAGAAGGGTTAAAAAAAAAAGTTCTGGGACAGTTTAAGAGCACATTTTAAAAAGTTTTGTGGGTTGTTTTTTGGTTTGGTTTGGTCGTTTGGTTTTTTTAAGACGTGATTTAAGGATTTTTTTTTTCCTCTTTAGTCTGCTGTAGTAATTAAATACTTGAAGGCCATTATCTTCTTTCTTAAAATGAATAAATAGAAGTCTTGCTAAGTGAATAATTATACTAGAGCAGATAAAGAGAGTATTGACAAACATGAAGAAAGTTGAGGGTTGAATTTTCTTTTGTGCCAAAACTATGCTCCGATCTTTATTGTCTTAGTGTCACTGTTAATGTCTCTGTAATATTTTGCCACAGAATGCCCTGGCTCAAGTTCAGCTGCAGAGTTTCCAGATGCTGTGCTGGGCAACATATAGCTTCTTTGAACAGTAATGGTGGACTGTTACTGTAAGGTGCTGCAAGCAAAATGAACCTCTCTGGTAGACCTCAATCCTTTGGCGATTGGTGGAAACTTCCCTTTTCTTTTTCATCAGACAGAAAGATTTCTGCAAAATTGAAAAGTCTCATTATCTTTATAGGTGGAGCAAATAAAGCAGTTGTTTCATATTCCCCTTGTGTAAGAGATACTGATATAAACCACAGGTTTATGAATACTATGCAACATGACAGCATACATTTGTATCACACTCTTTTGCTATTATTATTAGCTGCTTTGTTAAGGAGTACTTTAATCTTAAAACTATGAGATACATACAGAGAAATACCTCCTGATGCAATGTCTAGCAAATTTCTACCCCTCTGAAGACAAGGTAAGGGGCAGTAGAACTGTACCCTCCTTTATAATAGCAAATCTATATTCCTTTTAGTAAGTCTTTCCTGCATGACTTTTTTTTTGTAGTGGTTCCAAGTTTTTACAAAAAAGATGTGGGAGTCAGTGGGAAGGATTAAGTTTATCTACAAAACAGTAAATCACTGGAAGGAAAGAAATGTCTAGTTGTATTTCATGCCATAGAAAGGAGATGGTTTGGAGGGCATAGGTAGTGACAGAGTGGGAACTTTCTGGGTTGCTCTGTCCTGTATCAGTGAGGGTTAAATAGTCGGGTTAACACTGTTCTAATCCTGCTTCAGTGTCCATGATACAAAGTGGTATGGGCAATAGATGTTTCCTGTGTTGTGGGAAAGGAATGCTGACCAGATTTTGTCGTATTCACCAGCCTGTTTCTTCTGCTACCTTCTTGCATTACTTGCAGCAATGTTACATACTCCCTGTTCTTAAAATGAAATTAAAGCCATTCTATTTATAAACACTCCTCTAAGCTTAGAAAACTTCAGAACACAGCATGAATAACTGTTTTCCTTTGTATCATGACAAACAAAAAGAAAACTTAGGTCGGCTATTTTCCAAAGAATAATGAAGGAAGAACAATACTGCCATGGGAGCTAAATAGAATGTTCAGGGCTTCAAATGCCCCATTTAGGAAGCATAAGTGTGTCTTGGCATACTAGTAAAAAAAAAAAAAAAGACAAGCCGGCAAGCCAAATCAACAACAACAAAAAACCCCAAAGCAAACAAACAAGAAATCTCACAAACAAACAAACAAAAAAACCTGTTTATTGTTGTCACACCATATATTGATACAAAGGGAGCATATATAACTTATTATCAGCTTTGTGTGGAAATGTGTGGTCTGGTCAACGCCTTCCTGTCATGTTCTTTTTCTGTAGTGGGAGAGAAGCGCAGGATAGTAACAGGGATTCTGTTATAAAAGCTTACGTTGGTGTCTCATGGCCGTTAATGACTTCTGAGGCACTGCGGTGCTTTCTGTATTGCTTTTATTGGGGGTGGGAAGTCAGCCATGCTGTGGCAAGGGTTGCCAGATCAGTGCACGTGAATAGATCACAAATTCAGAGGAAGAGCAAGATCTGCCGGCCCCTCCACCGTAAGAGGGAGCTCTGTGGAGGGCTCACAAAGTGACATGCGTTTGATTGCTTCTGTGTAAGACCTGCCTACCTAAACACGGCATGTGGCCTAGTCTGCTCAACACTTTGAAGACTCTGCATTTGCCAGTTATAACATTATGAAGTTAAAACAGGGGACAAGATAGAGGTATAGGTTCACACATCCTTCCTTACACTGCTGACCATGTGTACAGATGTTGAGTCCTCTGAATCAGTTGAAATTTGCAAACATGAAGTTCTCCATTGTGTGTAAGAGATGTCTGGTCCTAGACATTTTGGTCTGTTCTTAATTGTGTTCTTACTAAATAAGGTACTCAAATCTGTTAGTCACTACTTCTGTTTTTAACGAGATACTGTGAAGAATCATATTTTTGAAATAACTTACTGATGATTTTAACTGAGAAATAAAAAATAGGTTTTTGGTTTGTTTTGCAGATTTCTAAACCAATTCTTGCTCATAAGGAAAAATACTCAAGCCCTTAGTCTTTTGTCTTGCTTCAGTGAAGTTGTTTTAGCTCTGATGATAGAAACTCTTCAGTTTCTCCCCAACACTGCAGAGGCTGGGGTTTCCCACTATTAAGAGCTCAAACCTGATCCTAGAAAAGACCCTTAAACTGTATGATGAAGCCAAGCAATAACAAGGATTCTGCACTGATTTTTTTTTTTAAGATTCTTTGAAGTTCAGCCTGTATAGCAAATGTTTTGCTATTTTTTTTAAATGGCTTTTTGTGTGATGAGGCCAAGCAATAACTAGGGTTCTGCACTGATTTTTTTTTTTTAAAGATTCTTTGAAGTTCAGCCTGTATAGCAAGTGTTTTGCTATTTTTTTTAAATGGCTTTTTGTAGAATTTTTGAGGTTTTTTTCATTTTGCTTTCAGAGCGCATAGGCGGGTTCAGACAGGAAGTGCAGCCTGAAAGACTAGGCCAAATCCAGAGGGATTAGTTGCAGCAAAAGGCTGCTCTGTGATCCCGAGTTTCTTTCTTAGTAGTATGGCAGAAAAAGAAAACACACACATTCTTGTATGTGTCCAGATCTTTATGCAAAGCAAGTTCATCAGACAGATGGAAAATTAAATCACCCTGATACAGCATTTAGGAACACTCTTGTCAGTATAAACGCTGATGATGGTGTCCTTTTCTTTTGGGTTTTAAAAAACAGGTGACTTTTATGAAACATAGTCAAAGTTTCTGTAAACAATAGAATCTGTAAACAGAAAAAATCTGTGCTTCTGATGACAGCACATCAATTTTTTCTACTGTGGCTTTTGGAAAAGCTTTATGCTTAAAGGGGAAATTAATGAAATTAATACATTTTCCTTAAGCTGGAAGTTCAAGAGTAAGTTTTCACCTACTTGAAGGTGTGTTAAAAATGGATATAATGTTTTTCCTCCCCTTTTTTTTCTGTTCTTTTGCTTCATTTTGCTTAGTGGCATGTGAAATAAATTTGTTGAAATCACAAAGATCCTAAAGTTTTCTATCCAGCTACTTAAGTGAAAAAAGTGAAAAAAGGAAGTTATGTTAACACTGTTTTGTTTTTTTTTTACAGTATTTTATATTTCCTTATAATTAATGTAGAGAAGTTTTTGGAGTTAACTTTAGGTAATCCCCTATGTGGAGGGATTTATAAAGCTTCTAGATTGATGTTTTTCCTTGCAAATGTTTCCCACACAATTTATCTGAAAATTTAAGAATAAAAATAGTAAGGAAAGACAAAAAGTTTTAGAAGGCTGCTTTGGATGGTTGCCTAAACACCTTTAAACAGAAATAAGGAGAAAGCTTTGGTTATTTTGGGGGGTGGAGAGCGCTGCTGTGTTGGGTTTGTTTTTTTTTTTTTTTTTTTTTTTTTGGGGGGGTGTTGTTGTGGGGTTTTTTGGTTTGGTTTGGTTTTTTTTTCCCATTACCGAAAAATAAAGGAGAGTTTGTTGCATTCTATCAGATAGAGATGTGGCTTCTTTGCCCTGTGCAAGGTGTGCGAGTGTGAAGTGAACACCAGGAGAGGTTTCACAATTAACACTGATTGTAAAGACTTCTTTAATTTTCAAGTTCCCTGCATCAAGCTGCACAAGTGATTTCCTAGTAGAACCTGTAAGAATAAGACACGGTTTGAAACTACCAGCTCATGTAGAATATAAGCTCTCATTTTTTCTGAACATCCCATTTTAAGCTCTTTTAGTGTAGCCAAGTTATTTTATTTTGTTTGTCACAGTCCAAAGAAGGCATCTGCTATGTAAATATTTGTATATAAATACCATATCTGTCTCAAATAATTATCTTGTATTCAGAGATCTAATATTGAGGCCAACAGACTGAGTTGGCACAGAGGAGCGGAAAAGACAATTTGTGATATAGTGGAAGCATGTAAAGAGCTTCTGTCTCCTCGTCCTCCTCTGCAAAAGGTAAATGGCAACAGAGTGGTTTTGGTTGGGGTTTTTTTTCCCTTTTTATATTTCTGAAAACAAAAGGAACAGCAGAGGGAGCCCGTGCATGGCTTAAATCGTTGGGCTTAAAGAAAACAGAGCAAGTGCTAGCACAGGGTGACAAATATTTGCTGCCCTCTTTTGAGCCTTTGCCGTAAAGTGGCAATGTCTGAAGGCAGCTACGGGGGTGGCCGTCCCCAAAACGCCTCTCTTCCCCCGACAGCTGAAGTTTCGGAGCGGGCAGGTGCTGCTGCTAACAGTCGCAGGGACACCCAACAGCATGATCGCAGTTTGGGGCCCGGTGTCACCTGTAAAACGCTCTTGTGGATCACTAGACTGTTTGTTTTATTAGTCTTCTAATTAGGTTTGATAGTGTGCTATGCTAAGTAAGCATTTATCACACACACACATATATGTATGTATATAATGTGCTAAGAAAATATTTATCCTATGTATATCAGTACACAGAATCGGTCTTTTAGGCATCTGGCTTTTGTCAGCATCGTTTGCAGTAACCAATGTTGTGTGGCACTGTATTCTCATAAGCAGTTTAAACCCAAATATGTTGTTTGCTGTTTGTAAGCAAAGCAATGCAAGCCTGAGAAGCAGATCTGGAACCAAAAATATCCCAAATTTTCAGTCGTTAAAGATGTGCTGGAACAGCCTTAATTTTAAAATTCTAGTTCATAGAAAAATAAAGCGTGCTGAGACTACAATACACTTTCATTATAGCTGGTCAATTATTTTTTTGACAAAGCCCTTTTTCTTGCAGACTGACTCATCAGTTTGTATACTATCATCTGAACTTGTTATTTTGAGATGGAGTATTTCAGGTTCATAATAGGTCTTCTGGTCACAGTTGGACACCTCAGAACATTAAGTTACCTAGACAGGTTCCCATTTGTCTGTAGGAGAAACAAAATCCAAATGTGCCAACGAATACCACTGCACTATTAGTTTGGTCTTTGTTCTTTCCCCCTCCTAAAAAATTTGAAACGACTTGACTTCATCTTGCTGTGGTTTGGGGAAAACTGTTAAAGTATGAAAAATTTCCTAAGATGAGAAACTACTGCTTCTCTCAACGAATATATAATGATAATGAAAAATGCAACTAGCCATCCTTATTGCCTCCCTGTTAATCAAAGTGAAAAACATGGGAGTTTCAAAGGCCATGAAAGATAGGATCAGAGTATTATGTGATTCCTACACTTGTACCTACATTTAGTACCTGTTTGGACAGAAATGAAGGAGAAGTTTTGTGTGTACAGGTGAGCTTGTTATTTACGCAGGGGACTATGTCTGTCCAGATCAACCTCCAGGCTGTTCCCTGTAGGCAGGTGCATTCCCCCACTGAGCTCCACAAGTGTTGCTACATCTTTCCATTTAACAATTTTCATTGCTGTGTGAGTGTGGGATTTGCCAGGATCAGAGGTTACTAGCACGCTGCCTTTACTGCTATTTCACTGTGGCCTGAGTGAGCCAGTCTTGAAATCTGTCTTTTATTTCTCTTTTGTGTTATTGTTGGTGGGAGATTTATTTCTATCCTGTTCCTGCTGTCGTTATTTTATATAGGCTCTTGTTAGTCTTTTGTGTTTTTCATTTCCAGCCTCAGGTCAGTTTAAGTCTTGTGGCTCTTCAATCCCCCTTGCTTCAAATGTAGGAGTGTTCACCTCTACATCTGTCCTGAAACTGTAATTACATCAGACAAATTGTGTAATAATGTAACCAGCATTGGTTGCAGACAAATGTGCTCACTGTCCTTTTTTTTTCTTGTAACATTACTGGCATTAATTTGGAGTTCTAGTCACTTCTTTTTTCCCTCCGATGGATTTATTTGTAGAAATTTACTGTGAGGGTCCAAAATTGTCTGTTAGGCTTTATTTTTCCATCAGTTATTTGCCTGATTTTCCTTCTAAACTTGCCTGGCAGTTGATTTGTGTAAGCCATCTCATTTCATTAATCGTTTTATCTCATCTTTGCATCCAATCTTTGTATCTCACAATTTGTACTTTTTATTGAATAGTACAAATTGTCTAAGGCAAGCTATAAGTTGTTGCCTGAATGATGCATTGAGAGCTGATTCTCAAACTGAAGCTTACGGTCTGGTTTGGAGTCGTACTTAATGCAAGGACCAATACCTTCAGCAGGTTTTGAAATGAACATATCTGAACTTGTTGCTGTACTGTATAGGTCAAGGCAGTGTAACTATCAACTCTACCATGTAATGAAGCAGCCAATTTCTGTGTATCCTTACACCACACAGCAATGTGTCCTGTAGAGGTTTGATAAATATTGGTTTATGTTTTCTGTATAATAGGATATTATCCAGTTCTAGTTCAGGTCTCAGATGTGCTAGAGCCATGATAAATTTTCACCCAGCCTAGTTAACCATGGTTTCCTCCTTCACTGAAAGCATTATCAGCTGGGAGCAAACCCTCATAGAGATCCTGTGTTGGTTTTGCACAAGTGTAAGGTGATAGGGATTTGTGCATGTGCTCAGCTTTTGGGATATGAGTAGTCCCACTGAAGTCAGTGGAACTGTTCATGTGTTTAACTTTAAACATGTTTGAAAGATCAAATCCCTGGTGGCCAATTCTGTTCCTGATGAACAAGCAGAAATAAAATCCAGCTTCCACAACGGAGCTACAGGACTAGTTAGGAGAAAAAGAAATAAAGGCATATTTTTTTCACTAAAGTAAGCAGGCTGTTTACACTTTGAGTGAGTAAAAAAACCCCCAAAAAACAGTACCGTTTGTGCAGACCAGATTTACAATTAGGATTAAATATTAAGTTAATTTGCACAACAATTGCAGACTTATTAGTAGAAATATTAAATAAAGTTACAAGTCCTGAAAGAAACTTCTCAACCATCCAGTGTAACTTGCAGCTTTGTCGGTCAACTCACTTCTGTCTTTGGAAGCACTGAGGGAACTAAGAAAAAAAGCCCAGGAATGTGTCTAACACATTTTCATCATTTGTAAAAGAGAAGTAAAACAAATGTGTTCCCAAAAGTGTATTTCCTTACAGTTAATTCCTTTTTGTTTGGTAAATTTTGACTATGCTCTGGATGCACTTCATGGTGCTGAATGCCTTTATCTCCTGGTGTCAATTCTTTCTAATATCTAATTTAATTTCTGTGTGAATGTGGCACCCGTCAGTCAGTCGTTCATTCTATGAACTTGCTTGTAAAATACTTCTGGTTTCTTACAAAATGTGCGTGTGTATATGAAGAACTCCCACAACAATCTGTTTTGCAGCAGCAGCAGCAGCATAGCTTTTCATGAGGCACATTTAGACTTCAAAATATCAATTATGCAGGTTTGCAAGAGAAGCAAATGAACTTAATATGTCTTTACCTTAATAAGTGAGATTTTTCGGTTTTAGATTTCCTAAAGCTTCCAGTTTATTTTTTATTGCTAAAAAAATGTGGGACGCAAGATTTTCTACCACAATTTAAATGGTATTGGACAGGTTATACTAACACTCAGTTGAAAAAAATATTTACTATTTGTCATTCCTCCTTAAACTATGAGAAACTGCTATACTCAAAATGAGTGAAAATCTTAGTGTTTTGATGCTACCATTTCTTTGCTGTTTGATGACAGAATGGTGCAATGCACAATGTACCATAACACATCTCCAATGTTAAAATTAACATTTTTCTAATCACCTGCCATACAGAGAAAGTCTTGATGATGGCTCAATAAATACAACTTATGACATTGTATGACCTTCATTTCCTTAACTGGAACACAACTGTCTCATCTGACCATAAAGAATAAGTGTAGCTTGCATCCTAGCTCAAGGGTAACATGGAAGTGAATTGTTCCAGCTACCAGCCTGTCAGAAGTGTGTGTATCATTCCATGTCTTGTCTTGCTATCATTGTACTAGTATGGTGATAAATTATGTATAATGTATATGTATTCGTAGTTATCCCTTGAGGACAACAAAACAATTACATGTATTGATATGTCTGACATATGCACTGGGAATATGGGAAGTACTTTTCGTTCCATGCTTCATGCTGCAAGGTTTTTTTTCAAACATTGTAGCCAGGGAAAATGTAACTTCCCGTAATGTGTTTTCCTCTATGAAGAACAAGTGTATGGAGCTCCGTGTTTCTCTCCCAGTACAACAAAATTTAAAACCAAGCCTATTTCCTTGGATTTGTCTCATGTAATGGTACTGGGCAGACTCTTGCAGTGGAAGGCAAGGCAAAATATAGCCCCATGAGCTGGTTTCATGGTGCTCAAAATCAGCAGAATTCTGAAAAGGTGTTTTTATCTTAGCAGAGCATATAAAAATGTTTTGGTATTCCCTGATAAAACCCCAAAGGGCATTCCAAAGTACTACCATTTGGTTTGGGTGTATTTCATATGCTGTATGTACTACCTTTTCCTAGAAACAAAAATCCCAGTTACTGGGGGTTTTTTTACTCATCTAGTCTTTACTATGGAAAATATTCAGATTAATGAAAATACTGATTATAATTTATTGAGGTGACTGAGATTAACTTTATCAAGCTAAACTACTCTTAAAAAAAAAGTATTTAATCATTTAAGATGAAACCTTTGCAGTACTACACTTGTGACTGAAAGTCTGGTGTGATGTGTTGAGTGAAAATTTCCACATCTTATCTGCTGTATCAGGAAATGACATAGTTGGAATTTTGGGTGTGAAAAGATGAAGATTTTTTTTTAAAAAAAAAAAACAAAACCAAACAACAAAGAGTAGAGGGGGTAGACATTCATTTTGCAGTATATGCATTTCTATCTTGTTTGAGTTTTTCTCTAGAAGAAGATGCTATTCATGTACACTTTGGGAGCACTGTATAATACATACCAGCATTTGTAAGCTCTTGTATTTCTCCTCCTGGAGCTAAGAAATGATGAGAACTTTTCCCAGCCTCTCTATGCCGGTGGTTACTTGGGCCCCAGTGCACAGTGACAGGCAGAGAGCTGAGGCCAGTAAGCTCTGTGCAATTCTCATAGCCCCTCTGCTTCATTTTGATTGCAAAAGATCTGTCCTGATGCCTGCTCCAGTGCAGACTGGATCAGTGTACATGTTGTTTCTGGTCATTTCTTGTGTAAACAGAAGCTACTTAGTCCATTAAAAGATACTTTGTAGAGTCATATAAACCTCACTATTCTGTATCTAGACACAGTGGCAAAATTCCTGGTTTTCTCCAAACTTCAAGATCTTTTAAGTCTCATTCTAACTCATTTACCACTTTCTAGGACATGCTCAGCTAAGTGACTTTGCAAGTTCCTATAAATTGCTTTGATTCTAATTGTGCGATTATTCCTTTGTATATTTCTTGAATATTTGGGGGAAAAAATCCCAAACTAATAATACCAGGTTGTAAACCTCATTTGTGCCTTTATTTCTTATCAGATACTCTAATGGAAGCCACATCTCTTCTGATACAGATATTAAACTAGGATTTACTAAAGCACAGGTAGATAATCTTTCCTCCTTTTGAATTTCACTATTGTTCTAGCTTATCCATATTTTATTTTGTCTCTATATTCATATTCCTTATTTCCTTCCCCCCCCCCGGTGCTTTCCCCCTGTGTATCACAGATGGTCTACCATCAGCAGTAGTGCTTCTGCAAATCATTGCAGCTTAGCAAATCTAGTCCTGACATGGGTGGTATCATCCTAACTGACCAGGCTGAATCTCTGTTTAATTCCACCACCATATATATCCAAATGATTCACTGTCCCGGTTGAATGTACATGAAGCTCAGTTTAATTGTTTATAGAGCCTGATTAGGAAGAGAGTTTAGCAAATGTGACCTCCATCCACAAGAAGGGCCAGAAGGAGGATCCAGGGAACTACAGGCCTGTCTGACCTCAGTGCCGGGGAAGGTTATGGAGCCAATCATCTTGAGTGCCATCATGCGGCATGCACAGGACAGCCAGGTGATCAGGCCCAGTCAGCAGGGCTTTATGAAAGGCAAGTCCTGCTTGACTAACCTGATCTCCTTCTATGACAAAGTGACCTGCTTAGCGGATGAGAGACAGGCTGTGGATGTTGTCTACCTAGACTTTAGTAAAGCCCTTGACACTGTTTCCCACAGCATTCTCCTGCAGAAACTGGCTGCTCATGGTTTGGACGGGTGCATTCTTCACTGGAAAACTGGCTGGATAGCCAGGCCCAAAGAGTTGTGGTGAATGGAGTTAAATCCAGTTGACGATCAGTCAGAAGTGGTGTTCCCCAGGGCTCAGTAGTGGGGCCAGCTCTGTTTAATATCTTTATCAATGATCTGGATGAGGGGATCGAGCGCACCCTTAGTAAGTTTGCAGTGACACCAAGTTGGTTGGGAGTGTTGATCTACTTAAGGGTAGGAAGGCTCTACAGAAGGATCTGGACAGGCTGGATTGATGGGCCGAGGCCAGCTGTATGAAGTTCAAGAAGGCCAAGTGCTGGGTCCTGTACTTGGGTCACAACAAGTTTTTGGAAAGCTGCCCAGCAGAAAAGGACCTGGGAGTGTTGGTCAACAGCCAGCTGAACACGAGCCAGCAGTGTGCTCAGGTGGCCAAGA